>NC_135559.1:13488758-13788758 GCF_964340395.1 Glandiceps talaboti
GGTGATAAAATGTAGCACAATTGGTTAAATTTTTGAGGCAGATGATAAAATGTAGCACAACTGGTTAGATTTTTGAGGTAAAATGTAGCAATGTTGGTAAGATTTTTCAGGCAGATGATAAAATCTAGCAATGTTAGTAAGATTTTTGAGGCAGATGATAAAATGTAGCAATGTTGACACAATTTTTGAGTGAGACGATAAAATGTAGCAATGTTGGTAAGATTTTTGTTGAGTCAGACAACGTAGTTCCAGGTTTCCTGGTTTTCACTGTAATGTGTGACAATACTGTTAAACTTGATATGGCTGACCATATTCTCTCTTGTCCAAGAACTTAATGTTATACCTAAAGTACAGAACTAAGTCTACCCGGTATCTCACACAGCAGCTTCACCCATTATCAGAATCGTAGACACTTTTGAGATTGTGTCAGCTACGTTGTCTGTCGCTATTAGTGAGGGAAGCTTCAGTATTGGTTACATAAAGTACAACAGCTTGTGATTAAATGGTGGTCTTTATAATCACATATACGACTGATACTGGTGGCACTTTGCTTTCATATTATTTTTGCTTGGTTAGAACGAGACAGACGATGCCATTTAATCTCTCTCATACATAACAGCTTAAATTCTATACTTTTGGTTATTTTTTCTGATTCAAAAACAATTACAGATGTTTGCAATTACTGTGGGTTTTATTCAAACTGTTACATATATTATACAAATAACACGTGCCAGTGGGGGGCAATATCACAATTTAGCACCTGCACTAGATACTGATGTATTATTATTTTTTTAAATCTTACTAATACTCACTAATGTTAATTTAAGGCAGTAAAAGTTGGTAAAATCTACCTGAGTTCCCTCAGTGATATAATGTTACCAGGGTTCCCCGTCGTCATTATAGTGCAATATATGGGAAAACTATAAACCTGGCAAAACTGGCATAGATATAGTTTTTGTCCCCTTTCAGTTACAGAGAGTCCCAGACCTATGTAAATACACTGCAATTTGTTTGAAAGTAGCAAGGCTTGACCAATTCTATTAGAAAGGTTTGCACAAAGGGACGATCGCACAATGTTGCATAAGCTCAACAAACAAACATTATTCGTTTAGGTCAAAACCCCATCCCCCTAAACGAACGTTCACGAGTGCGACATCAAACATTAATATATGATGAAAACTATAGCGGTCACAACACTACGATTGATGTAATGTAAAAACATGATGATAAACACATTAAAATACTACCACACACCCAGCACCGTATCTCGCATTAGAAGCAAATTTTTATCAACTTATACACATCTCAGTAGTAAATACAAAAGCTGCTAGCATTGAAGGAGTGAGCGTTTTCCGTCAAAATTGGTTAGAAGTGCAAAAATGAAGTTCAGCAATCACATTGACGCAAGAACCCGTCATCCCCCTAAATGAACGAAGTTCGATTATTGAGCTTGTGTGACATTGTGCAATCGTGTCTAAGCAAAGTTCCGTGTTGGTTTTTCTACTTCTAACTGTAACAATCAGTTGTTGAGATTGCCTTCATTAGCACTATTCCACATCATTAAGACATCTATCTTGACACTCTTGCCTCGTTATATGCCAGACTCTAAAATGACACCCACCCACCCATACATACATACATCACACTGTACATAGGTGTGATAAGTACCACATCTCCTAATTAGAATTATATCTATAGATGTAGACACTTGTAAATCTTGGCATACTATGCATTATACTGATGTGACCTTCCTATAAAAATGATCAGTGGTTAACATCTGTTCAAAATACCACTGTCTAAATGTATGATCTGTCTGAAAGATGTTGTCATTAGTAACTCATTTTCCTTCTTCATACAGTATTATTCCCAAGCACATAAATTGTTACATATTTTTGTGAGGCTTCTGACTTTCAATTATGTTTCCTGTGAAGTACTGCAATGACCACTTACTTTCTAAGGTGGACAAAGAGCACAGACTTTGAACATGAGTTCCTAAACACAGTGTACCCCCGTACTTACTTTCTAATTTGGACAAAGAGCACGGACTGGAATCAATCAACGCTAACTGGAAATGCTTCAAACTTGGTTCATAGTCTGAATTGACCTTGAACATCAACCCCAAACGCAGATGTACTTCATTGGCTCGACTGAAGCTAGGATCTGTATAAAGAACCTGCTGAAAAGCACGGATTGCCCTACAAATAGAAAAAAAAAGAAAAAGCAACGGGTTAGACATAAAGTTGACAAACTATGACTATGAGTTGCCTGTGGAAAGAAAATATCAGTACAAACAGTTGCATACATCATTGAACTGGGTTTGAAATTAGCAGTCATCCAAAGCACATTGACTACTAAATATTTTATAGAGATGTGATGGTTGTTTATTAGACCAATGGAAATCAGTAGCTGAAACAGCTAAATCTGATTCCACAGACATGGTGTAAAAGTTAAATTTGAATGATCAAAATCATGGTGACAAGTGACATAATTCAAAGAGATAGTTTGTTAGTTTTTAGAACCAGCTGATATGTTCTCAATATGTTGTCTTGTTCTGGTGTGTTTGGTATAATTCACAGTGCATGGTTTTATACAACAATGAAAACTGACCTATATAATTTGTACACTAACTTACACCTTGGCACAACTTGCTTGACTTCTATGCAAGTATATTTTGTACAAATTGTTGAGTACTGGTTAACACACTATTGTTTGTACACCAATGATGATGCATGTCCTGTTATAAAGCCATACAGATTACCCCCATCCTGCTTTCTGCTCAACCCAAGTTTACACAAAGTTCTTGATGGCCTTCAAGTTCTACATGATTCAAACAAATTCACTCACTGAGTCAACGGACATGACCTCGACACGTTACCTATCACTGTGTGCTTGCTCACACACAATGATACATGTATGTGACCATGGGTGATGTCATACTAATCTCAACCCAGATAGATCTATCACCTCTCCACTAACTTATGGCTATTTAGTATTACTATTAGTACTTGCTGCAGTCTAGTTCCATGACGGAGAGTATACACTTTTACTGTCCGTCATGGAACTAGACTATACTTGCTACATATCTTTGCAATAGTGCCATTTACACATGACAATTAATTTGATACATTTTGATTCAACCATACCACTACTCGAATTAAATACATCTTTTAACTGCAATATTCTCCCAATATTGTCGTCTGTAGTGTGCTAGTGAAAATTCACACAGTGATTACCAGTGTGTTTCTGTTATTAAAGTGCATTAAGTAGGTAAAGTCTACCGGAGTTCCCCAGTCATTTCACCAGGGTTACCCACCAATATTACGATACGAGGGAAACTATGCCAGTTTTACCAGGGTTCTCAGCCCTTAGAGAAAAACACTGGCTACCGCATGGATTCAACCACAGACTGAGAACTGGTAAACAATACTGAGAACTAATATAATTATACCTCCCCAAGCATAGTTTATGAAAAACAAGTACAATTAATAGTGATCTGGAATGTTTTGGCTTTTATCTTGAGCACCACAGAGTCAGTGACGTAGACATGGGTCATTGTGGCATATAATGACCAGGGTATATAATCCATATTTTCTGTTCAAAGATAATAACTTGGCTTGCAGTTGTGCACAGTCTAATTTATGGCATACCTGTACCTTTGGTATTTCACAGGCAAAGTGAGTCAAAGTTCATCACGAAATATTCATCAAATTATAACTAATACCATGCATATCATGTCATCCGGTCATTAATTTAAAAATACTACTCTTTATGTTAATTTTCATATTTTGTGTTTCTTGTCTACATGACATGTTTGGCTAAGACTCTCTCTTGCGAAGTGTTCAAGATATTCAATACAACAGAACAATCCTATCGAAACAGAAACTTAAAGTGTAGGAAATATTTTAAACCATTTTTTCTTTGTCAGCATGTCAAAGTCCTGACAATACTGGTATGTTGATAAGACATAGCACTATGTACATTCCTTTATCTGCATGTGACAAACTGTTTGCCAGCAAAGAGAAACTATGAATTATTTTTCCACTGTTTGTACTCTGTTATTGGCGTGTCTGATACCTTGACAACACTTAATTCTAACATGGGTCATGAAAGGACACCCTGTCATTGTTATCATAGACGCCAAGCATTTCAAACTTGTAATAACATGCATACCTGTAGACACCTACTACAACGCATACCAGTTAAACTATTCAAACTTCTACCAGCAAAAATATCAAATATTGTTCCAAAAAATATTTCACAACTCCTGAAGCTGCTAACCAGTTGTGAATTCATCAAAACTTTACTCGCTACGGAACAGAGCTATCTTTGTTACAATCAAGAACAGTGCAGCATTTCTGTCGACCAAAATAAATAAACTTTGGAATTTGGGGTGTCGGCCTAGCACCTGTATATTTTGCAGACCCCAAACATCAATCAATCAAGCCAAGCTGTGTTCAGACCCTGCCAAACCCATTGTTATCTTTACAACCAAACCCTAGTTATATTGTTTACTTCATTTACATAACAATAGATTGGTGGCCATATTGTTTAATTAGATCAATGTGGGCATGCTCAGTGACCTCAAAGTGAAGCCATACACCATGAAGTTCAGCTTGTGTTACAAAATACAAAAATTCAGTTACTATTCCTGACCTTTCTTCCCCCAAACTGAAAATAATATCACACTGACACATTATAAAGTATTATCAAACAAAAGGAGAAATTTTATGAAAGTATACCCTGTAAGACCAGAATAACTTTCCAAACATATTTTCTAGGATCAAATCTACCATACGGAGATACATATGATCTCAGAAACCTTGCATACTGCAAGGCAGACTAGTGTAGTGATAGTTATTAGAATTTCATTACGTATCAGGATCTATAGAAATGAAATTTGACTATCATATCATGTCTCTGGTGACACTACTCCCCTTGGAATTTGAAAACAGACTCCAGCACACTATGTATCAGTACAGCGACATAGATTTGCATTTTCTCTTGGCCGTTTGTATCCATGTACCATTTTGAAATATTGATGTGATTGGGGATATTGTTAAACAGAAGAGAACTGGCAATACTTGAGGTGGTGAATGGATCACAAACTTGATAAATTAGGCCGATATTCTGAAGTTCCGTGAAATCGGCATTGTACCTGTATTTCATATTATTATTAACAACAAGTACCACATTTCTTCAACATACAAAATATAATTCAAGAACCACATACAACATTGTTTTCCCCCAACAACAAAAAAAATAAGTACCTTGAATTTAAGGTCCATGACCTTGGTGTAATACAAACACAGGTAAGACCATAATATTCCATTATCTGTTTCTATAAGTATTACTTTCAATTTGTACAAGGGCTTAAGCTTTTTCTGCTTTTTACAAGTTGGTTACAAAATCAAACATACAAGTTTTACAACTCAATTTTTTTCATTGATGTGAATAAGTTATTACATTTTAGCTGAGATTATTCAAGTATTCATGTACTCTTCTCAATTCATCCAACATATATACACACACTGATTCTTTTCAAGCGGTTGACCTGTCCTGAAAAAAAGGTCACTCACTTTACTTCTTCCCCTTTGCATCCAAAAGTTTTCCAAAACACAGCAGGACATTAAACACCATGGTTCACAGAACATGACAATGTTAGTTACTAGATTTCCCTTTTATGTAAGGATGCCGTTGTTATCTGTTCACTCAAGCCATCATACAACAAACATTGAGATACATTTCGTTAGTTTTTAAAGGTAACTTGAAAAAAAATAAAAAAAATAAAGACATGCCGCTAAACACATTTGGTAGAAACTTATAAGAAACTGGGAAGTAAATGTTCCGCAAAAGGGAATGAGAACATGTGTTTCCTGAAAGCTACAGGTCGCTATCAAGCACATGTTCAACATGGCAGATGACAGCAGTTCAAAATGGTAACATCTTTTGTCCCTGGCCAGCCTGTGATATAATTAGAAGAGTGGTTGAGACAATAATGCCTGGGAACAAAGGCGACCCTGCAAATGTATGCACTGGCATGCATTAATTAGTCATAATCTCTTTGAGAGGCCAAGAACAAAAAAAAAAGCCAAAACACAAAACCCGGCAAGATTTATTTCACAAACGCGGTGTTGTTTCACATCTTATACTGGGTTGCTTTAGCTTTTTTACACACCACTAAACTTCCCCATCCTGAAACACGGACACATGCCTTAATAAAAAGCTTCCGTACTTTTTGATAATGGAGGCACCACTCTCTGAACCCAGTCTTTTGGAAGGTCTAAAAAATAAACATACTCTGACCCCTAATTAAACATTAACATACATACCTATAGCAGTAATGCTTGTAACTAAAATAGTAACATTCTTCCTACCTTTTTTTCACAGAAGAATGCTGCAAACCTCAGTACAGGAATACAAACGTTGTGTTCAGAAGGTAAAATGTAGTAAAACTGTTGTGTAGTCTTTACTACACACGGGGAGTGTACTTTAATCCCACTCAAATACACAGCACACCGGCTTGTGGCTTCTCTTTACACTGAGCATGCTCAGTAACAGTGGGTGGTATGCAAATGAGTAGAGCTGTACACAGACACCCACTGCTAGGGTAACACCTGAGAATTTATCAATGGCCAATACAGCCACCCACTCATTACACATCTGATGCATATTTCGACCCACTTTGTTGCTACGAACTGTGTTTTTTGTTATTCCTAGAAACTAGTTTTTATCATGTACAATATGCACGTACACATTCTAATGTCACGTAGAAACTGTACTACAGGAACAAGTCAGCAGCCCTCTATTTACGTCTCCACTGTTTTTAAAACACCCATGCCTTCCATTGTTGTAAATAAGTCTGAAGAAGAAAGCTACAACATAACAATGGCCAACCCGCATTGTTCACTAAAACTTCCGTTACTTTTTAGTCTCACAGCGTGCTAAATAACTGTATTCTTACACTTACAGCTACACTCAGTGGAATGATACCATCCAAATCCAACTTCAGACACATCAAAAAACTCTGAGTAAAAAACTGTGAAAATTAACATAGCGAAACAAAATGAAAACTGAGATTACAGTTCTTGCATCTTTAGTAACCTCAACATCCAAAAATGTTTGAAGTTTCTCTCAGATGATTGTTTGAGAACATCTCACCAAGAGTAGAAGTGTAGAACACCCCACCAACAGTAGAACACCTCTTCAAGTGCAGCTTGTCCACAATGCCATATCTATGACTCTATTGTGCCTAATTCTACTCTACTCTACTACGATAGTGAAAGAAGTACAACAGAATCACATATCTGGTACCTCCAGTTGTAATATTGTTCACTTTCATATTCTTACTAAATACACAACACTACACTTGGAGTAAAACACCACATCATTGACTATTAATTGTCAACCAGGTGATAACATTTTTTCATTTAAAGGCCAAGGTTTCAATCCCAGGTTGTCACATTAGTATTATCTTATCAGTGGCGCCAATAAGGATTACATAGGATTATTCTTTTGTTCTACACCAACTTTTATCAGTAGCTCTGCCAGACAGCTGCATTACAGTCCAGAGTCAATCTATGGCTTCGAATCTTAAGATTTTCTCTAGACAACTGTTTTTTACCCCTTCATTTTAACCCTAATCCCAACTGGGCTGCCAATATATGGAGACACAAGTTAAAATTGCCATGTGGATGAGAATTAGGTATTTATTTTGGATTTTTATTGATAAAATAACTTCACTAACATATACCAATTATGTGCTCATAACTCAGATTACAAAAAAGCTATACACAAAGTGTAAAAAGTTTGTTACTGTACGGACAATTACAAATATTTTACACTTTTTTTTTGGCATGTTATTTCACATTGTTTTTTCAAGTATGTTTTTTTATATAAACTAAAAATCCAAAATAGATGCCTATTTCTCATCCATTTGGTAACTTTAAAGTAACTTTTATCTTAGCAGCTCACATAGCATACTGGTGACACATAACTCGCAATGCACACACACGATGATTCTACTTCCAAAATCTTTCCTGTGTATATTGACATGTGGTTTTATGTGGGAGGGCTGTGGAAAAGATTGCAATGGGAAATATTTGGCTGAATAAGTTGTGTGTTGTAGTGATGAGGTACGTGGCTTTGTGATAAGATGGGTATGACAAATCACATAGTAACACTCTACAGACTACAAACACTTCACAAATAGGATTTAGATACCCAAGGCAAACCTTCTATATTTCAATTCCTCTGTTGTCAAAAGCAGTAGTCGATTTTTATCAATGAAGAAATATCTTTCAAAAGAACTGAGGACAAATAATTCTTGTCATCATAGGGTTAGTGGTGTCAGCTGGAGTCTAGAGGTTATTTGTGGCTTCGGAAGGTGTAGTGACAAGAAAGATTTGATGTCAAGTATAGCCTCTAGTCAGCCGAGGACTATAACGAAGTATCCAGGTCTAATCATGGCAAAACATCAAATTCTATTCCTGAGAAACCAAAATGATTGCTTGATTCTTCAATAGACAGTGGAGTCTATGATTCTGTGTTAAAATCTCATGTAGTAGTTTCAATACTAACATGGTATCGCATCATCTCTGACCCCACAAAGAGAGATCTTGAGATTTGATGCCATGTTAGTATCTAGACTACATGTAATCATGGAACAGGAACTGAGAACAAGTGATTCTGTGAATTCTGTACACTATAACTAACTGTTAGGATTTAGTCAAGGCAACCATAGTATTTCCATAATTCCATTCTTATGTAGTTGAAACTATTACTAGTATCAGCCAATATAACTGGTCTGAAAGGATTAGCCATTCCCACTGTAACCACTCGCTATGTGAGAGAGTGCATTATGTAAGTAGAAGGAACGCCTAGATCTTTCAAGTTTCATGCTACCAATATAGCTAGATAGAAATCTTGGTATGGATTTGAGTGGTACACAGAACATGCCATCCTTGGGAACATCTGTAGCCCAGAGTCTTGGCTACCTGACTTTGAAAATAATTAAATAATAATAATAAAAGTAATGTTTTTATTTCGTACTTTCCCACTCTCTGCTCAAAGCGTCTTATAATTATTACCCCTGGCACGGATCTGAAGCGGCACAACTCCACAACTCCCTGGGGAGCATACAATCCAGTGCAGCCTCTATAAGTGCATAGGATTAAACCATTCACATTACCTCTACCCTACCAATGTCAACGATATCATATGTCAATATGTCAAGTCAGATAGTCCAGTGTGTCTAGGATAAACTTGACTAGAGTCAGGTCATGTGGGGATTTTGAATATCATCTGCCCTTGACAGTCAAAATCCCTGCATAACTTGACTTGGCTTTGGTTATAAGACTTGCAAAATGGCATTCATCAGCATGTCTAGTCAGATAGCCAGGTCTCCCTGGGTTAAACTTCTGTTGACTTCAACTACACCACAGGTGTGTTTTTAGTACAGCTAACCTTGAAATATCCATTCCTGTGTTACTACAACTACTACAAGCTGATTTTTGACAAAATAGAAAATTTTGGCATCCATCTAGGGGTTGACAAGATAACATGCTATTCTGGACACTATACTGTGGACTTTGACTACATCATATGTATACCACAATTGACCATCTACAAGTTAACTTTACAAGGACTTCACAAACCACATTCCCAATACACCTGGCACTACAAAAAACAAATGGTTCCTGTCAAACCATAGGAGTGTTATTTGATTTGACACACAGAAAACCAAATTCTGTTCAACACAACATGTGGTATTCACAATGGTCTTCCGCCATGTTCAAATAGAAAGGTGAAAAATTGACAAAAAAATGGCATGAAATGGCCATGACCTTGTCATCTTGTGTGTACATCTAAGTCTAATCTCTGAAAGGATTGTGAACAGACTCACTTCCCTCCACACACACTACTACTAGTGATGACTAATATTCCATTTCATTCAACTCCAAGGTCACCTCTACAATTCCAGCATGATTGACCTGTGGAGTACTGGAGGTCACCTGATCAATTTCCCCAGCATGCTTTGTGCTTTCTATGGGGTTTCCATATCTGAAATAAAGCAATCTGTGAGCACAAAATCAGCCTTTTTAACTGGCTTTGTCATTTTCTGTTCTTTTCTCCCCATCTACGTACCACAACCTTCCTGACTTTTGATTTTTTTCGTTACAATTTTGCAAGTTGACAAAGCAACAAAGGGTAATTCTACTGTGAATGAAAATACAAAGACTAACAAAAGTCAGTAAGAAAATGTAACAAAATGTTATCTAACAGACATGCATATATAAGGAATTTTTATTGAAGAGTGGTGAATTTCTCAGCCATTTTTTTTACTAGGGTTGCTGTTAAAAATGCTTTTAAAATACTAACTGACTATACATGTGAACAACAAATATTTTTATCAGTTGCTGAATAGGTTTGCTGTCTCCATTTCCAAGATTTTCAAATCATAGCATGTGTATATTCATTATTTCATATGCATGTCTACTTGTTTGATGCATGAATGTTTTATAATTTATTTTACTGAAAATTTCTTTGTGATAATTTCAAACAATTTAATAACGGAAAATTCCTCACTTGTATGTAACCTTACAAACTAAAACATACAAATATTAATACTTTTTCTCGCCATAAAATTATCTTTCTCTCTCTATATATATATATATATATGACAAGTATAGTATTTTCTTTTAAATCTGACATTTGGCAAGTTATGTAAGCATGTGATCTATCATCATCATCATCATCATCATCTTCTTCTTGTGAATGTCTTCACTATGTAAAAATGGGTTTCTGTGAAGAAGACTGACATCTCTCACTTGACACTGGATTATTCCATTATTGGTCAAAGGGGTAGCATAGAAAATGGAGAGTGAGCTCGCATTCTCCACCACACTTCCTTTTAACCTTTTATGATCAAAATCATTTTTTTACCCTCATCTTCACTGAACTTAGCTTGCTTTCAAATATTTCACAATTAATTTGTCAGGCATAACTGAAAATGTTTGACACAACATCTTGTTAATTCTAACGAGGAACTGGCCATGCAAGATGTTGTATTTTATTTTTAATTTACAAAATGCCTAAATGTACAAAACTTTTTGCAATAATATATTTGATATATTTGCTAATTTTTCAAATATGATCAACACCTCATCTTATGTTTCAAAGTAGCAATTCTTGCCACTTTTCAGAGTGGTGTAACTGCTACCATTACTGCAATGGCAACAACTGTAGGGTGTCTAGACGAAATAATTACATAACTCATGTTTCTTTTTCACACAATTATCATCAATAATTTTGCATACTATTTAACTGAATAAAAAATGGATATTTCGATAAAAGATTAATTTGCAATATTACAATTTTATCGCTGAACAATTTTTATGATGATAATTACGGAAAGTGTAAATTACCCACAAAACAAATATATTAATAATTAATTTATCACTACTTTTCATCATGAAAGAGAAATGACATTTTCTCTTTTATTAAATAATAATCCAACAATTAGATATTACTCCCCAATATTTTTCTTCATTCAGGCAAGGAAAAATAGGAGTGACCTAAGGGGCCTTGTACTACGGGTCGTCTAGCGACTCATAACGACAAACCTTTGGGTCAGGAGTATTTTCCAGCTGAATCAAGAGAAATATTGGAGAATAATGTAATTATATCTCAAACATAATTCATTAAAAATTGGGAAAACTAACAGGATTTGGACATTTTCACTTAAATTTTGAACAGCCACAGAACCATGGGTTGTCATGACATAGAACGACCTGGGCATATAATCCATATTTTCAGTTCAATGTCAATATCTTGGCTTGTACATGGTATATAATAATAATTAATAAATTTATTGGCCAATAGTTTGCAAAATATAAATAAATCATTTTTTTTTTTTAAATTATCAGTCTTTTTATATATAAATCTAGTAGCTTTGCAATGTGGTAGGACTTCAATTTTAACAAATATTTAAAAAAAAATAATTACTAGTTTCAAAACTATAAATATGTACACATGGTACACATTTTTATCTTACAAAAATTTGTCACAATTTTCTTTTTTTTTCTTAATTTCAATGTGGTAAGATGTATTCGCAAACTTCCAAAAACTTTTAATATAATTGTTTGTCAGGATTTTACAGAAGTGATTGATTTATAAATTTCAACACCTTTTGATCTAAATCACATATATTTTAATATCAGATATCTCAGTAGTATTTAAATGATAACTGTGACCTTGTACTTTTCAACCTAAACTCGATTTTTCAAATCTCAACATTTTCTTCTTTTTTTTTCACAATTTTACCTAGCATAAAATCATGGTATGTGAAATTTAGACAAGGTTTTACCTAACAACATTTTGAAAATACAGCAAAGTCGATTTATTTCAATGGAATTACAAGTTAAAATGTAGAGAATTATTAATTTAAATTATATTTGATGATAAGGGATTTAGAATTAAAACAGAGCACATTATTCATAATTTGGCAGGTTCAATGTCAATATAATACTAGTATATATGGCAACCTGCAATCATGTAAAACACATACACTATGTCTATAGAGACACACAGGCCTTGGCATGGTTCCCTTGTCTCATTTCATAGCACTGCATTGCATTTTAACCTTCTGCAAGGCCAACAGCCAATCTCTACATCACTCCCTGCGTCATCCATTCCCCCCCCCCCATTTTTTTCCATTAAAAAATACCTTATTTTAAATATCTTCCAAAATGATAAATGAACATGTTATAATAGATAATTGGCAATTTTTTAAACCTAAAACTCAATTTCTGATTAATTATTTTTTTTCTGTTAATTTTACTTCCTGTACATAAATATTCTGATTTTTTTTAATCATGAATACGATATTTAATTACAAATCTCCATCCATTTTTAAAGTACAATGATCGTTAATATACTACTAAAATTAGACAAAACATTGATTTTCAACTGGTACAAGTTTTCCATAACTTTGTAAACTTTTCAGAAACTTTTAACGACCACATTAAAAATTTCAATGTCATAAAAATTATTACATTGCTATGTTAAAATATGGAGGAACAAATATGAGATGGGGAAACATACCCGGCTACCCCCCTTTGGATAATGGAATGGTCCATATTTGCTCTACAAGCAGTTGCCTGTATGGCTGTAACACAAAAGGCAGGCATAACAATGCCAGACCAGCCATTGTACAAACCCACACTAATTTTCCATATTTTCTAATTGAACCACTAACAAGCAATCTTTGCATTTATCAACACCCCCACTTCATCATGCAACAGTGCACCTCAACAACAATTAAAAAAAAAGTTGTGAAAAATGGTTAGATTTTGAGGAGAAAATGCATGAAGAACATGTCTGTTTAATATCTTAGCTAGGCATAAGGTCTGGGTGTGTTTATATACATTATGTCCATCATGTGAATTTACCATTATTTCTAGCAGCAAAATTACACTTGCTAAAAATGCACAAAAAAATCAGCCACAACCCCATCCACTACTCCAATATCCACAGTCTTCATCAAATAGTACAAACCAGCCATGGAAAAAACACTGACAAATTGAAAATACAAAGGGTTAGACTCAAGTGGAAATGAATTTTCCCAAAAGCCATTGATGTGAACACAGTGACCTTGGCTAGCAAACAGTCTTAGGAGGTCTGTGCTGGTTGAATGTAACCTTGACAGAAAAGTAAGCAAAGCTGGCAAGCAGACTGCTTACATTGGTAAAAGAACATAGCCAGCTACAAGGTCAGCTGTTTTAAAGGCTGTCTACATGCATACACACACACGACCCAGCTATGCTATGTGGATCATACAGTAAACTGTGCCTCTGAGTTCAATGCTATCACTTGCAACGAACAGTACAGAGCTTCAGTTTGCAAAATTACTGGTGTTGCTTGGCGAGAAAACAAGTGGCAACAAAGAACATCGATCACAGTGTTTTGAAATCACTGTTGTAGTATGTTTTTACACTTACCTTCAGAGATGTCCCTTCTACTGGTCTGCACTGCTGCTTAATTTGAATATACTATTTTAATGAGGTAACCTATGCCCTGAGCAGAGAGAACTAGCAGACAGGCAAAGAGCTCCAATCATTTGACAAGTTTATATAGCTGTCAACAACACAGAGGGTCCTCAAATGTCCCGAGGCATGGATCCACTCCTGTTCTGAGGTAGGAGATAGTGAAGGTCCACTCCTGAGCTACTTCTGTGTGTAACACTGTAATTCCAAAGACCTTTGCCGGTACAATGGAGTGATGCCAGCTCATGCATGCATAATGAGCTTGACCTGCACATTTGTTTGTAGGGGAGAACCAAACAGCAGACACTGGGAGGGACTACACAGTGAATGGGCCACCCCCGACAGCGAATCCAGCAGCCGATCCATCACTCCATACACTGTTCTGTCTAACACCTCCCACTACATGTACTTAATTTATACCTGTCTCAAACTCAACACTCAAGGAAAAGACTACACCTTCAGAATAACGCTTGTTTTCTGATTTAACACCGCTCAGTTTGCTGCATGGAAGTGCAGCTTACTCTATTCATAGATTGAATTAGCCTTCACATGAAATATACTTTAGAAATGGTGGCTAGTTACAATTGGTTGACCTGCTACACATGCGCACTCACTATTAGCATTACCTAGCCTTCACCTGGTGAGCACTGTCCTATTTCACTCAGACGTTATCAACGTGACGTGACGTAAAAAGCGCTACCTTAGTAACATAGGAAGCTGACCCTGCAAACTGACGAGGTGAAAGTAGTACATACAACATACAAATTATACTTTCAGGGACATATTCTACTCTGCGGAGCAATATCCACGTTTTCCCTTTCAACCTTATGGTTTATCTTTTCCTGTGATGCTTCATTTCTGTTTCAGGATTTGGAATAAAATTAGAGAACTCTGTTACACTCAGAAATTCAAAAAGGAGTTCACAATCACCATGGAAATATTACGCAAACCTATTTATATCAAAATGTCAATAATTTGTGTTGCGACGTAAAAATAAAATCACTTCAGAAAGAAAGATTTCCCATGAGATCAAGTTAGTGCAGTGAACCCATTCAATTTTAGTATGTATCATGTGATCTAGATATAACATATGGTGGGTACAGATCGAGAGGGGGTGGCGGCGTGTGGTTTGTCTTTCAGTCAGTTACGCAACCCAAATCAGCTCACTTTGTCATGTTGCATATGTGATATAATCAGTTTTGCCATTCAAACCAGTTCACTTTTATCCCCTGACTACTGTTTAAGGATTTTTGAGTTGTCAATGACAAATTCATTTACAACCCTCTTTCCTATTCTTGTTTCATTCATTAATGTAGTAATTCTGATCTTAATTGCAAATGATGGATACTTGATTTTATTTGCAAATGAAAACGCATCACTTGTGAAACAAACAATTTTTACAACACATTTGCCCTTCAGAATTTTTTTTAAATTCCGTATGTCCTTCAGGACTCTGTTAAGTCTTATATGTAGTACTGCACAAAACACGAACTTCACAGTTGTTTTGAATTACGTGTTGCTAAGCAACACAAGGATTTTTCATATCTAAATTCAGATTAAATATATAACAAGACAGCATATCAAAGTATAAACACCGAACTCTCACCACTGCTAATCTTGCTGTAATTTTTGTTACGCAAGTCAAACACTGAACACATCGGCTGTCTTGTTAGTGCATTGAGAGTTGTCAGCAGTCAGTCTAGACTCGAATGACCAGAGTGGCTTTGTAACAAAGCCTGCCACACAAAAGAAGTGCTAAATATAGTCTATTATGTCAGCTATGTATATGTACAGTGTCAATACTCTTAATAACATCACAGCCAGTGATACACTAACGTTTATCCATCTCAATTTACATTACAGACATGGTGTTAAATTTCTTTACCAATCATCATCATCATTCATCTAGCCAATTTATATGGTATGGATGAATTACTTCCAGTGTATTTGTTACAGCCAATAATAATGTATAAATTTCTGCTCTCAATCTTGCATTTTTTTTGACTGACTAAAATTTAGCCATGTATAGCCGAGGAAAGAGTATGCTATTTTATATACGACAGTGTTCGCGGTGCTTTTTTTTCCGTTACATATGTCGTACACAGAAGACGCCAAAATTTGTGTACTGACCTAACTTTGATACAACATAACTTAATACTTCTAAACCCCATCATGTTAATTTTTTTACTAACCTTCCAAAGCTACTACTACATAGAGTAAAGCATTTTTTTTTTTAGAACATACCATAATCATCAACTTACATGGTTGAATACTGACTGCTGTTCCCTTGATTTCAATTCTTTCTACAACTATCATTTCTGATATTTTGATTTTCAATAAAGAGAGGAATTGAAGTTAATAATACTATACACATCGAAAGACATCACTATCAACATATATGATAATCATTTATGAAATGTACTCAAACTGAAATTGGAACAACATTACTGGGGTTTTAATTACAGGCTTACTGTAGGTAAAATCTACCTGAGTTCCCCCTGTCATTTTATCAGGGTTCCCTACCAGTGTTTCTGTTATGGGTGGTAAGTAGGCAAAACCTGTATTCCACTGTCATTTTACCAGGTTCCCCTATCAGTGTTTTGTTAAGGGTGGAAAAGTAAGTCTACCTGAGTTCCCTAGTCATTTTAGCAGGGTTCCCTACCAGTGTTTCTATTATGGGTGGTAAGTAGGTAAAATCTACCTGAGTCCCCTCGTCATTTTATCAGGGTTCCCCACCAAAATTACGTATTGGAAACTGCTATTTTTTAAAAATCAGATTATCCAATTTCTGTTACCAGTGTTCCCACAAGTTAGCAACAACACTGATTATTTGTAACATCAATATTACTTGTGTTATAAACCATTTTTATGTGCATAACATCACTCTCTTTTGGATATATGTGCTGTCACAGAATTTAGTGGAAATTTTATGAGTTCACATGACTGATATCAGTGGTACTTTTGTTTTGATTAACTTTCATGCATATAAAATAACATCCATCACTGATGAAGACAGTGTCCATTACTGATGAACGTATGCCATTGTAGTTTGTGCGAAAATTTTCAATTCACAGCAATGACATCAATATTATGAACTACATGTCCTTTCATGTGTATAGCACCAATCACTGTTGAACATAGACCATCAGAGTTCGGCAAAAATTAGACAAGTTTACAACTCGGATATCCATATTCGTTATATTAAACATCTAAGTTAGTTTTATTAAACCGCTTCTACTGCTTATAATGTCGATCACTTTATGAATATACACCCTCAGAATATAACAAAAGGTCACACAGTAACACTTCTTATATACCAATAAAGCCATCATAACAGCTCAGATATGTTTCAATAGTGAAATCAGAAGATCACCAGTCACCATACGATACTAAAGAATCATCATGTAAAGCCTCTGTCTCTCTAGGAAGTATTTGCTTGTACACAACTAAGTACTATGTTCTCAACAAAGAATACTAGTAGTATGTGTATACCTGTACCAGCTGTATTTATCATCATCACAAAACAAACCAGGCTACATTGCTATTGTTGTAGGGTGATGTACTTTATTGTTACAATTTACAAATGTGTTATTTTTGTATGAAACATGTACAAAGGTTGTATTATGCATATGACACTGTGAATGCTATAATCGCATGAAACATTCCTCACTACAAAATCAGTCTACGATGAAAATTTATTTTTTATTAACATATCTATTGTACCATATTTTTTTTACCCCTGCTATAAAATAGATTATGACACGCTGTACATGTATATTAATTTTCATAATCATACATACATCATTACATGAAGACTAACTCATTAGTTTTCACATCAACGACATGAAAATGTTCCAGATCATCTGACTGGTTTTCATTTACCTATCCATTACTTCGTAACCCCCTCCCCCTTACAATTTTTAGCTATATTTTTACCATTTTATACAATCCTATTGCTAACCCAATGTTGCTCTGTTCACCGAACAAAACTAGTCAGAACTGTTAGAAAACCTTTGAGTTGAGTTTTGTTGAGACCATTCAGTTTTCACCAGTGTTGTTATTACTGTATATCTTTCTAGAAATATTCCCATAACAGAACTGTTGTACTATCATTACATTTTTTTCTTCAAATATGAATAAATATTTCACATGCAAACACTGCCTTTGTTTAATTCAAGAGACCCTGTTCATTTCTTTTTACGTATGTATTTTTTATGACTTGGAAAAGCATCTATTACCAAACCAAAAACCCAACCTGGCCAAGCTAAACCACGCCCTTTTGTAAGTTCATTTCATCATAACTATGATTTCATATCAACAGTATTGTATTTGCACAAAGGAGTCAGGTTTTTATGGTATATATTTTATGAAATATTTGACTTCAAACATTACAATTATATAATACATGAAATTGTAATTGTCATGATACACACTTTTTTCATTAATATTTCAAATTAATTTCATCAAAAATTTAACCTCATAATTTTTTAAGGTACAGTATGCAATTTTAACTAACAGTGGCAATGAAATGTCTTGACACAGTCAGCATCTTATTTGACTTGTTAGACTTCAGTGGTATCATACCCGATACGTATACCCTTCTTTGGTTACATATATTACTCATAGTAATCTGGTACTTGGATTACAGAGTTGAAGTGGGTCACAACATTACCCCCGAATTCCTTTTATTGACATTCCACTGCAGTAAATATTTTGGGGCTAAAATGACAACAGTGTGAATGACACATAGCGCAGACTTAACAACACATAGACTAGGCTGGCTGTACAATAGTTGTCGCCATACCATAGCCAAGCTGTGACGTGACATGACGTACAGTTTCACTATTACATAGCATACAGTATCCTGACATACATACATATCATTTGGTATATTCCATAATTCACGGGTAGACTTGTCATACGCAGAGAAATTCATCATGTTCTGTGTTTCGGGATTCTACCTCTCCAGTATGGTACAATCTGAAATGCGAGAAGTCGACTGGGGTCTGAGGAACCAGTATATAAACACCATCGGCTACATTCCAAATATAGTACAGACCTAACAACCTCTCCACTAACGTAGACAGTTGCAACATGAATTACCAGTTACAATACTTTTAATTGGAAACATGCCAAATTCGGCAGTTTCTCTTGCCTCGATTTCATTTTCCGCGTATTCCCTCACTGCGATAACCTGTCTCTTCCTTCCGTATTTTCTCAAATTAAATGTTCGACGACAATATTTTATATTTTTTCCATGATATTGTCAGTCCTGCTAATATTTCAGTTATCAGTTAGTATACATACGTCCGATTTGGTGTGTTACAAATATGCGAATTAAAGATATTGTCATTCATATTGTATGAATGAACTCTGTACCTTTCATTCATTTAATCATGAACCATTCTCCATTCTTATGAATGAACAGCTACCCACACGTAAAACCTCAAAGGACACCTGGCTGATAGTAATGCTCAAATAAAATAAATTTTGATTCATAATTGTTCTGACAGGTCGCCTACGTATTCCGCGTTTACTGGTACTACACATCGAACAGGCAAATCCTACCCAAAAAATGGACACGGAGAATTATGTGGAAAAAAATTGCTATCACCTAGACAGAATACGTTGACCTAATTTCATAATGGTGTAACACGTTACACAACCATTTCTCGATGAAAACAATTCCCTGCATTGGATTATCTTCAGAATACACTGTATAGTATTTTGCCAAAAAATAACAGTAACACGATGAATTACAATTTTTTCAATTGTAAAAACATTTTTTTTCGAAGTACACGCATCCCCAGTAAACATAAATCACATATCTATGAAACACAAGTTATTTTTTTTTTTTTAAAAGTAAATTATAATCGTAAATACGATTCTATTGCATCAATGCCATCTAAGATTTATTTCCTGGTATACTGGAGCCTAAATCTGCCAAGGTGAGTGATCTAATTACTCGATAGCCATGGAGAACAGAAAGAACTTGAATTATCGACAAAATTCACACCTACATTTATTCACTGACATTATTGTGAGGAAATTGTCTACCTACTCATACATACATACATCTGAAACAAGCTGGTGAAGTGACTGATATGTAACGCATCTAGGCACCTAAAAAAACACTCAACCACAAATGTCAACTGATGATCTGTTGCGGAGTATACATCCTACATAGAATCTTTCATAATACTATGGTTTGTACAGACACGTGGGTGGACAGGTTACCTTTACACCACAGTGTGACTGGGGCATTTAACAATCTAGCAAGCTGAACAATATGGACGTCATTTTACAATACAGTTCCATGACGAACTCCATAATACAACCACCTTTCTACAACCATGCTGGTTGCCATAGCATGACAATGTGTACATTTTTTTTGTGCCTAGGTTTTTTTTAAAGAAGAATAACAGCTGTGTTTTTGTGTGTGGGGATAAAGGTATCAGTGTAAATATTTCAGCAGTCTTTTCTTTTCCTGTTAACTTCAAAATGTACGATTATTTTTATATTCAACACCATCTGATATCATTTAAATCCACACTATAAAAACCAACATGTAACCAACTTGAAATATTAAATTGTGTATCATGATTAACATATGGGTAAATAATACTGAGATTATATATTTCTACACATAATATATCATTTTTTGGAAACTCTATAACCTATTTATCTACCTGGCCATATGTATCTATGTTTGTGTGTGTATGTATGTATGTATGTATGTATGTATGTATGTATGTATGTATGTATGTATGTATGTATGTATGTATGTATGTATGTATGTATGTATGTATGTATGTATGTATGTATGTATGTATGTATGTATGTATGTATGTATGTATGTATGTATGTATGTATGTATGACGTATGTTTGTGTATGTATGTATGTATGTATGTATGTATGTATGTATGTATGTGTGTGTGTGTATGTATGTATGTATGTATGTATGTATGTATGTATGTATGTATGTATCTATCTATTTATCTGTCTGTCTGTCTACCTCCATTGATCTATCTATCCAAACATCTATCCATCAATATATCTAACCATCTCATGTCTATCTATCGATCTATTTAATATTATCTAATATTATCTCAATCCATTCATCAATATATCTATCTACCATTTCTCTAATACCTATCACTCCATCTATCTATCCATCCTCACACACACAGACAGACAGACAGAGACACAGAGACAGACAGACAGACAGACAGACAGACACACACACACACACACACACACACACACACACAACCAGCTAATAGTATACAACCAACCATATTCTTCAATACAATAAATTTTCATTTTATCTTTATTCGTACGATATTGATGGCGTACTATATACATTTGCCATTTATTTTCCATTTCAAAACCTGTACAGCCATGTAAGTTTCTGGATATACAATTAAATGATAATATTAGTCTTTGTTCAGCGTATGTCTATTCATGGTTTATTTTTGTGATACAGTATTCTTCTTGAAATATATATATATATTCTCAACTCAATGAAATCTACATGTCCCTACCGTTTTCTGAAAGGACCAGTATCAAATTTCTATAAACCTAGTAATATTTGGAACAAAAATATTTTGCCATTTTACGTTCGCCAACTAGTTTTAAAACACTAATCTTTGTGAATTGCTGATCACGTTGTGTTTTGTTCATGTACAAGATACTTCACTCACTATTCCGTGTTTTTGTTTTCCAGCGAAATGAGCGAATGGTAGTCGTCTGTGAAAATTTCTCAATTTACACAAAATGCAGCATTTACCCCATACATACCGCACATGTAAATAGTGTAGGATTGTTTGGACAAATGTATCATTAATTTTTTTTCTTCGGAGAAACACATTTATGGCTGCAATTATAGGTAGACTATTGAAAAGGGATAAGAAACAAAAATGAAACGAAAACCTCATGATTCTAAGAATTTGATCACAATTTGAAGAACTTGATAAAATTCCATAAATATGCCCTGTGGAAATATTCCAGTTGTTCAATAAGGTTTCTTACAACTACATTTTCTCTTCATATTTCTATACTTTTACACATACAATTTATGAATGTTCATTCATTTTATTTCAATTCAAATTGATATTGCGCACTCAAGGATTACTGCTTTTAAAATTACTCTTACATAATTATAAAAGTCTCTCATATTGCAAAGAGGTGGGCTAATATATACATGTTGAGGTAATTTAGGTAGATACAATACAAAGTATCTAATTCGTGAAAGAAAGGAGAGAAAAAAAATGAACAACAGCTGCTTATGATGACCCCTTGATGATCCCCCTCGTTGCCAATAGAAATAACACGTAATCATAGTCAACAGAAGGAAGCTAGATGGCCTCAATGCTCCTTAAGCTGATCTAAATCAGCAAACAGATTTGGGGAATATAAAAGGTACTTGGTACAAGGTTAGCATGCTGGTGAAGCTGAGTAAATGAAGCCTTGTATAAATACATCATTTTGGCTGGTAGTAGTAATGTTATGAATTTGAAACGTAAAAATCAACCAAATTGTCTTTAATTTTGTTCCATGTAAAAAAAGCTATGCTAAATATTTATTCAATGAAAGTAAAACATAAGCACCAAAATGTTCAGTAATTTATTCGAATTTTAAAATTTGCAATTTTTTTCCCCCACTAAAAAACAGGACTCAATAGTTTGTTAGGGTTATAATAGCCGGAATTCTCTTTCACTATGAGGCTTTTATTTTGGATTTATATAATTACTCGAAAAATAAAACACTCTAAAATTGACACTGATTAGCACCTTATTATGACAACATATGGTGAGATAATGGACTGCAAAATACTGCTGTTACTTACATCAATTCTGGATGCAGTGGTGAAAGCTTCCAAAGTATTCATACAGGTGTGTGTGTGTAGTCTGTTTAAACACCACAGTCTAGCCAGAACAGAGTTAGATAGCCCTGAGACTGCCATATCTCACTTGAAAATGTTTTTCATCACAAAACAAGCCAGTAAGTCAAGTCAAATAGCTGGCTATACTGTCAAGTCAGTGTGTCAAGTCAGATAGCCAAGTTTCTGGGCTATACTGTCAAGCCAGTATGTCAAGTCAGATAGCCAAGTCTCTGGACTATACTGTCAAGCCAGTATGTCAAGTCAGATAGCCAAGTTTCTGGGCTATACTGTCAAGTCAGTGTGTCAAGTCAGATAGCCAAGTCTCTGGGCTATACTGTCAAGTCAGTATGTCAAGTCAGATAGCCAAGTTTCTGGGATATACTGTCAAGCCAGTATGTCAAGTCAGATAGCCAAGTCTCTGTGACTCTGATATAGACCTTTATATACAACTTCAGTTTAAAGTAATTTCAATCATATTCCTTAAAATTTCCACTGCAGGGACTATGTTTCAGCCATGGCAGACATATACACACTAACACGTCAATGTCACACCTACATTAAGTTACTACATACACCTACCAGTACAACTACTTTCTTTCAAGGACTTATTCTTTCTTCTCCTTAGTTTGTGGGTTGAAGTAAACAATACACAAGGTTCCAGTTGATTCACTTATAATAGCTGGTAATTTCATTTTCCTTGAAGGCAGAGGCAGGGATAAGAAGGGCTGTTGTTGTATCTGATGTTGCTACCACATACTTGCATGAAGAACATGAAGGCAAGCTCACACAAATGTCAGCTACGTAATATTCCATAGCTAAATCTGGCCCCCACGGGTTTCCTTCACTGAAGAAACCTTTGATGTTATCAGTGATCACTCTATTTTTTAAGCAATCATCATGAATACACGGGTAAGGCAGAATAAAAAAAAAAACACATTTGTTTCTGATAACATAACTTCAGAAATATGGGTAGGTAAGTCGGAATTTCACTTTACATTTTTTAAATCACTTCGACCCCAAGATAAGATACTCGTCAGTCACAATACTTACGTGAGACTTTGATGAGGTGTAAAAGAATTAAATGGAGACAATTATAAGTTAAGTAGACAAACACGTTATGCAGACTGTACTGTTATGGTCTAAAAAGACCTTATTTCTCTCTGGAATATGATTTTTTTTAAACATTAAAGTGACCAAAGATGAGGTAAAGGTGTGAAGGTAGACATGGAAATAGTACAGTAAATTGTTACCATTTTACCTTTTTGCATGCAAAAATTTTTTTTTATGGTCGGGAGCGTAAACTAGTGTCGGTCAGGTTATCGGAAACACACTATTTTTTATTTGGACTAACTATTCAGTTTGTGTCATTCACCTTGAAATGCAAGTGCACATCGGTGACTAGTCATTCACACTGATTGGAAAATTCTATCCTTCACAATCTAACGAATTGTTATTACAGTTAGACATCTTCAATTTGCTCTGTCAAATGCATCTGATTTACTGAATATGAGAGTCACAAATTCAGCAATGAGACAGACTTGAGTTGGTTTTGTGAATTCGAAACAGTTAATCATGAAAATACGTTTGTATTTCAGAGTTGCAAAATATAGCCAGTAACTAGAAGTCTGGTTATATGAGAATCTGGTAGTCATTCATACAAATAAATAAGTTACAATTTCAGAGTCACTACACCCGTTGTAAATCAGCACATAGACAGACTTGGATTGGTCTTCTCTAAACACCACAGTTGTGTGGAACTATATCTCTTTAGCTACAACAACCTTAGCATTCCTCACCCAGTTTTTAACTGTCTCCATTTAATCTCACTTAATGACCTGTTTCTTCACTTTCACTTTGATTTATGTCATGCGTGATGAATATAGAAGCAGTACACCAAAACCAACACAAAAACTTCTTTATTTTCACAGCCTACGTTTTTAAGAAAATGTGTCGGACATTTTCACACCATGGATAACCAAGTTTCATATGTTTGATGTGTGACATGTTTTAATTTTCAGTTGGGTCATGACTGTCAGTGGGTGGAGGAGGTAGGAGACAGTATTTTTGTATTTTAATGGGGTGGTATACATTACATGTCTATTCTAAGCAGCTGCATGCAAATTAATTACCAAGTTATCCCAATCTTGGTTTATGTGCAACTTTTTACCTTTTCTTATTGAGTCACTTTTTACGACCAGTTCCACCCTCGGTGCCTTTTCAAGACAGGACCTCGTTAAAATAACAGTAAATCTTCTGGTGTTTTGACTAGGCACCAGATGTATACTGTAGTGTCATGTGAAGAGTTAGTGGATATAACATCACAGACACTTGTTTCCCCCTGAGATATGCTTCACAGTGTAATAAAATATCAATAATATTGACATATTTGGCCGGTAATATATAACCAGAGATGAACTGAAAATGCTCCTGTATATCTTTGTATGATCTGTAGATGTAGCAACTTTCATCGAATTTGGTGCAGCCATTCTGCACATACAGTCCCATTTATAAAATCATTAATTATGCAAATTTGCATTAATTATGCAAGCCCTCCCACCCAAAATTATCAGTACAGTGATTGCAATGCACTCACGCCTTTCATTATAAAGTGCAGCCGTTAACTTCTACATTACATTTTTAATTACAAAACTTAGCTAAATATGCAACTGACCAATTAATTGACACGAGACAATTGACATGATTCCCCTTCAGTTACCAAGGTTACCAAACTTTAGCAAAAAATAACTTGTTAACAAGTTTGTTAAATTGTCAAATATGAACACAGCCACTAATGAAACTAATTTACATAAAGAATTCAGTTTTTCACAACCCAATTCTTTGGTTTGTTGTACATATAATTTCTGAATTCACATGTATGGTATTTTGCTACAAACTAGTCTGGAGTAACCATGGAAATAATATTGTTCCGTATCTTAAATTCAGCAAGGTGCCTGGGCAAAACAGCATTATTAACTGGAATTTCGTTTTCACAGAAAATTAGAAATCTGAAATTAATTCCTAGAAAGGTCCACTGTAGTCTTTTATCTATGTATAGTACACAGTTGTCCTATTCTTGTATATATTGTAAACCTTTTTCTCACCCACAGATACACCCTTGTTCTGGTTGATTGCTGATGCAACAATTAATCAATGACTTTTACTAGTATTATGGCAGCACAAGTACGCCCCAATAAGAACAATATCCCAAATTTAAATTTCTTTCCAAGGATACTAGTGTGAAAATAGTATTAGAACGCAGAGTACGAGGACTACGTGACCAGGGTCATGTGATTATTACTACATGACCTCCTTATCTGAGGGTCGAAGTCTCTTGTTTGGGTAATATTTTATTACATGCCTCTATGTACACCAGTGTCAATATCTATTTTGATAATGATATTTCTATGATAAAGATTTGTCAAGATTGATCCTTTTTTTTTCTGAAAAATGAAAATTTCATATACTGATATGGTTTGATGAAGTCTGGTGATATGGTGAATGTGTGCTTGGTTGTACAGAATGAAACAATGACACACATGGTCTGGTAAGAGTGCGATAGGGGATGACATTGAATTGTATTGTGATTACAACACACAGTTGATTGGATGGGTGGAGAACACGTAGGCTTGAAAACAAAAATGAGAGCATCATCACAGGTGAAGATTCTAAAGTTGAAGATGACAGAGGTATGCTTGTACAGTATCACATTGGATTAAAAGATGAAAATTGACGCCAAAATTACGTGATGAATTGAAGTCATACTGTACTAAAATAACAAACTCAGCTACCCTGATATACCATCCACATACTGGGACTAAAATAACAAACTCGGCTACCCTGATATCATACATATTCTGGATTAAAAATAACAAACTTAGCTAGTCTAATGCCACTCATCTCAGACACACAATTTACAAATTTGATTAGATTTAGAAATATACTACATGCTATTTTCATATTAATGCAAGATTCACATAAAGACACAACGCACTCAACATTCTGTCAGCAGACTGATTTTTTTTTTTGCCACTTGACAAAATAGATATCATGCACATCTCAAGTTTGGTTTGGAAATGTGAAACCTGTATCGTGCAACGGTCAAAACACGGTATTACACATACAACATATCCAAATGACCTGTATGATGCAACAAGGCCACATCACTTCAACACAGCCCGTGTATCATTACTTGTACAAATAATAGAGTGTAGGGTTTACAACAACAAACACAAAATGCTGGTATATCTATATATTATTAATCACCTGTATCATGTTATTCATATTTCACACGCACTGAATTCTTTCTCTATTTTTTGAGCCTAAATGTGAATATAGTTGAGTGTAGGCTGTAAGAGAACTCCAGTAACAGAATGGGAGAAAGGCGTAAAAATGGCAGTGTTTCCCCCATAGAGTCTGTAGTAATTTTGTTTGGGAACCCAGGTAAAATGACATGGGACCCCTGGTAGATTTTACCTACTTACCATCCTTAGCAAAAAATACTGTAGTTGGTACTCTAATCTTATTACAATCAGTACTTTAGTTTCATTCTATAAACTTAGAGGGCAGTTCTTTAGGCCGAAATAAAAAAGTGTGGTTCCTATTACGCTCAATTTCAGAATAGGTGGGGTAGGTGGATTTTTTATTTCATTTTATACATAATTCTTTATTTTCATGTGTGAGTGTCTAGTTCAGGTAGATATGTTTTCCGTTGTTTTCCATATGGTCTCTGTGTTATTGGTTTCTTCTCATCAGATGTACATGTATAGCCATGACAGATTGGAAGTACAGTTTTATATTGTCTTTTTAAGTTGATATCAGTTTCCGCATCCACTATTTCCACTATGAGACCTCACAATTTTTGCGAATTTCTTATTTTTTTCTCAAATACATTTTTAAAAAAAGGTTTAGGATAAGCAGTGAAATACTAGGTGGGGTTGGGTAACTGAAACCAAACAATTTTTTGGGGGCCATATCAGCATCCTTTGATTTCATTTTTTCCTTTTTTTTTAAATCTGAGCACAAGATTATTGGTAGACTTCCTTTACAAGGGGGTAGGTGAAGAAGCAAAATTTCCGGGTATAAGGTAATTCAATATTATATTTCTTCCCAGGTTTCTATTGACAATTTAAAAAAAAATTCATTAAACAAAGATTCCCCAAATATTTGACCTTTCACTCCCATTATGGATTTCTAAATTTTTTGAAGTGTCTGCATATTTCTACAAATATACCACCATACATCATTTTATTGACATATGTTGCACAAAACTGACTATTTTACTTCAAAAGTTGACAAAGTCACATGATGGCCAACACAATACTATAGTACATAATCCTTGGGAGTGAATATTGATCACACATACATCAATTTTCAATAATACTTCAAGTAGGGATAAGTTTACCTTTGTACTTCAGTATAGTTTGTCAAGTATCAGCCCTTCACATCCACTGCACCAGTTATAACTGGTTCGTAGTAGTCTGCCTTCAATTCGATAACTAAGTATACTTGTTTTTTTGTCCTTGGATATTTTATGGCTTGGCCAACCTCTATGCTTTATAGTTCGCCGCCGTCCATTTATCAAATCGGCTTGAGTGCCATTGTCGGCATGGACGATATCTATGTTCTGAACCCCGAGTTACAGACCCAGCTATCTATCTACAAAGACTTCTATCCTTATTTCTACAACATTTAATTTTTTTTTAAATATTCAAAACAATAAATCAATATACAGACTAAATGTTGCATATAATTTTTGCACATGATTTAATACAACTTTCAAATACGTATGTTCATTGTGTTGTATGTTTTACGAAAACACTCAAAATGGATATATAAATTTAACGATACTGAGTCACAGCTTAGGAGAACCTTGGATGTTAAGTTTGTATTTACTGTCCTTAAATAACATTTGCACAGCAGTAGGGGGCAATGACCTGACAATACACACCAAGGCTTTTTACAAATCAGTTTCCAGGGAGAGAGAAAACAACACTAATAATACCTCACAAACTTAATACTGGAATGAGTTCATTATCCTACTATTCATTTACAAGTATCCAGTTATTGATGGATGTGTTAACGTTGCGTTTTCTAGCATACGGTCACTGACCTATACATGTTGCTGTATCCTGATATTCAGATGACAGCTCTGTTCCTATATTTTGATGCACAGGACCCTCCCAATAATTTATTACATATCCAGTTATTCGAGATGTTAGAATTGTACCCACATTTGGGGCATTGGGAACCCTCATAACCCCCCATCCCCACCTAATTTATCACAAATCCAGATATTTACAGAATTATTCTCTTATTTTGAGGCACAGGGTACCTCACCCCAGCCATTTATCACATCCCCAGATATTTGAAGATGTCAGAATTGGGGCACACTGACAATAACATCTGTTCATATACCCAGATTTTAAAGAAAGATAGAGGAAGTGAGAAGAATAAGTAATTTTAATGAACATCAGAAAAATAGACTTGTTCACTTGGTTTAGAAATTTAAAGTGAAAACTCATTCTGTAACTTCCCTTTTCCCTTGGCCTTCACTTGTGTAACTTTGAACTTCAAAGTTTACCAGTGAAGGCCAAGGATATCATGGCACTATGTGTTGTGATTACCTAGCTTGTTCAACACAGCTACATGTTTAAAGACAACCTTATAATCACAAACAGAGAGAGTAGGTTATGTGTAGTCTTTCAGGATTTATTCCGTCCTTTCATTCATTCAAAACATATGTCTAAAAAAAAAAAAAAAATTCTGTGCTGACAATTACAACTGTTCACAGAGGTAGTGGGAAAAATAAGTAATTTTACTGAACATCAGAAAATAGACTTATCCAGTTTCTAAGTCGCAATATGTACTACTGCTCCACATTGTTGGCATTTCAGATTTCTAATTTCTATATCTCGTATCTTTCCTACGGACACACAAAGTAAGAATTTCAGAATCGTTAATGGTGATAGTTTCACCAGAGTTGACAATCTAAAGCCGAGGTTAAATACATGCATCGTGTAAAAATTTGAATTACGTGGTTTACATTTATTTAAGAACGTAGTTTGCGAACTAATTTTTATCATTCCTTCTAAGATGTGACGCTGAAAGTTCACATACAATACATGTTTATTTTCACAGCACATGTACATGATATATATGACACAGTGAACACATGTAGCAATGAACTTGTCCTCCACGGAGGTCGGGGGCAATTGTGGTGAACAGCGCACAACTGAACTGAACTTATCTTAAATAGAAGTAGGGGGGAGGGGTATGTGTAAGCTGTACTATTTACTATCTAAAAATAACCCGCCTTGAACTGCTGACCCCAGCTCGTGTTGACCTGAGAACGTCTGTGTTAGAGCAGTGTGTGTGTATGTGTCAGTTGTCTGTTAATACTACAGTACTATGCCAAGGACAGCCAATATGCTGGCTGCAAGCCAAGTATCCATAGCAACCCGATGCTCTGGCACGTTCACACTCTTACAATAGGGGATATGACAACTATGTGAATTCAATACCTGGCATATCTGTTGGCAGATTGATGAGAGAGGTAATAATTCAGAACTGCGAAATATGCATAAATCAGTGGACATACAGCTGTTTGCTTTATGATAAGGTGGAATACTTTAATAACCAGAGGATATTTTTCTATATTTAAACAGTAGAGAGATTTCAAGTCCTTGATTCTAATTTTGATATTTTCAGTATTTTAAATGAAATGTCAGAACACAAAGTCCCTAACTCTACATTTTTTATTTCATTTCTGATCATTTTTTCACCATCACGACGGACCTCAATATCAGTTTACTGTACTGAGTCTATCAATTGCCTACAGCAATACAGTGGTGAGAGATTTAAAATGTGAAGGGTTTGGACTGCCAGTATGCGTCAGTCATTAGCATCAGTTCCTAGAATTGAGCAAGTCTTTGAAATTAACACTACCACATGTCTTATAAACTTAACACTAAGACTGGTCTTGAAATTGACTTTTTTTTTCTATGGTAGTCTTAGTGGGCTACCAATTTCAGAAATTGATAGCTGAAGGATGGTGACCAGTAGTCCCATATTCCTGAACTGAAAACAAAGTTCCAATCTCGGAAATATGTTTGTTATTAAAATACTTTTGTGTGTCTATAAATCTTCTATCCTTTCAATCATTGCATAATCAATGGTACATTGTATTCTGAGCGGGCTACCATCTGCAAATAATGGTCGCCCCATGACAAGAATTGGTAGTCTGTGGACAAGGGACTACTGTTAAATGAGTGAGACTAGCCTTCTAAACTGATGATTACATTTCTTGAAATAAACGGTATTCATGATCTTTCTATAGCCTTGAATGAACTGTAATATTAATAAATTACCCTTGCATCCACACTGTCTTTATTACATAGCATATCACTCCACGCATAAGCCAGATTAAAAAAGAAGAAGCAATATATAGTCTGGTCCTTCTACGTCACAATAACACATGTCTATATCACAACAATGCTTGTCTACGTCATTGGTTCTGCTGTGTTCGAAATATGAGTCAAAATTCTCAAATTGTCATTACTTTCCCGGATTTTTCTTTGATATTACAGGTGCTGATATAATCATATTATCCCCAATATTTTTCTTCATTCAGTCGGAAAATACCGTGATTTATGGATTTCTCTACTTGTCTAGTGACTCGTAGTGACAAGGGTCCCTTACGTCACTCCTAATTTTCCTTGACTGAACGAAGTAAAATATTGGGGAATAATATCTAATTATTGGCACATCAGACTTGTCTACCCACACTCTGTCAGAAATATACCTCACATCACTCCCGTAAATTTCTACTTTGATCATTTCAATATTTCCTTTGTGGTTGAATTTCTAGCGTATATTTCTACTGGCTGTATCAACAATACTTGTGTCTCTATTACGCTAATGCTTGTAGCCTTGAAGCGTCCCTGGAAATACATTATACAATATCATTTCATTGACTATTTTCTCTTTACATCACTCTCAACAAATTCACTTTTGATTATCAAAATCATAAAAAAAAATACATTATTTTCATATATTTGCCAAAGACTAATGTGAATATAAAGTATGATTACTTCAAATAGTCCTCCACAATGTATCTAAATTAGTTGTCTGTCACTGATAGGGTAGAACAGGCTATTTTACATATCAAGTGAGCCCTCTAGAGGCCATTTCCATTTAGTCATATGACCTCTAGCACCTGTAATATTATTGTAGAATGACCAGAAGCAACTGATGAGTAAATTTGTAGATTAGCTCCTTGAATAAAACTAAATGTTAGACACCATTTGGATGCTACTATTACATCGACATTTTTCATGTAGAACAAAAATTTTCTGCAGATTTTCCATGTTCTTTTGCAGTTAATACTACAAATATAACACAATATTTTACAATACTAAATTTTTTTGTGAAAATGTTGTTCAGATAGGACTGGAGATCACAAACAGCATGTACCTCTACAAATAGCACATACACTGAAAAGTACTAGGAATAATATATCCCTGCAAGCATAATATACGAAAGTTCAGGAAGAATTTTAACGGTTTTGATTCATATTTTTTGAACAACAGAGAACTAATGATTGAAGTGTGTGTGGGTGTTGTGATGACATAATGCAAAAAGGGTATAAATTCCATACTTTTTGTTTCAACATGTTCAACTTGGTTTGCATGGATATAACTAGACTGTAATGACGTAATCGGGCAGGGGAAAGGGTAGATTAGACCACATTCACAGCGGCTGATCTGTCAGTCTAGGATATAATTAGTGTTTTCCTATTTCGTGTTCCTTCTCTATACCCAATTCTATAATATTTCCATATTTTTAATGACAATACCCAGTGTAGTTGACTGATGGTTGTCATGACGTCGAACAACGGGGATACAAATTCTGTATTTTTTTGTTTGAACATATTCAACTTGGCTTGCATGACTATAATTAAAGGGGCACAAACTGAGTTTCTATTTTTCTTAATTTTTTATTATTTTTTTTTGGGGGGGGGGGGGTGTAATTGTTTTATGCATATTAAAAGTTACTCACAGTATTCTATTTACTGGTGTATACTTAACCATCACTTGCAATTGACTGAACTCAAGCCTGGTATGAGGTACGATCAGATGACATACTTTACTATACATGTACGTATCAAAAAGTATACAGGTACTCCCTTCTATGCAACCAACAGTTATAACAATACCAGAACACAAATTGTGACAATAAAGAAAGTATGCATTGACATTAACATTATACTAGAATAGTTTAAATGAAGTATTCTCACTGGAGTAGAGAAGTTTATACACACAGCTTGTTCCACTAGTTTGTATACATGTATAACCATCGTTCATATTTTCCATACTACTGAAGACATCCATCAACCTGGTATGGTTTCATCCCCATAAAAGCGATCACATAATACTATTCTAAAATCACATTTCTTTCCTGTGAGTATTATTTCACTGTCTCTGATTTCACTGCTATAAATATCCCATATAAATTGTTTGAAACACTACCCATTTTTTTCATCATGATAATACTCTTTGTATTTCGTACCTTATAGTTACCAATTGTTTTTGTATGTCATTATGCTATGAATACAACACAATTCATTATGTCAACCTTTGAAGATCATACCAATTTCCTTTTCAGTGCCCAAAGCAATGTATCTTTCTATATATATTTCTCTGGTCTGACGGATAAATGTGACTACAAAACTATTCTGGATGCGATACATATCTTTCGAGGTTCACACACATCACCTGTGGCATTTCCCCTCTACCAACAAACAAACAAGTCTTTGTACTCGTAGAAGACAATCCCCTAAAGTATTTTACTTCTGTATCACTCAGAGATGACATTTGTTTTGTTAAATTTTGACTCTGAACATAACTGTCACTGTCTCTGTGTTACATAAAACACATCCCTTCTAACCAGTGTGCCCTCTAAGGCAATCTGACGCGCCACTCATACACACAATTTCTAGCGATGCACCAAAATTTGGTGTCCTCCTATCTCTAACTGTGTGGTGGACTCACAAGAAATGCCAGTTTTTATCATTTTGACTCACAACAAGAAAATTTGGCTATCATTAGAGGACACACTGCTTCTAACATGATAATACATACATTGTGCATTCAGGTAGGCACATGGCGACAGTTCATTTATCAGTACTCAACTTCTTTCTTAACTTCCAAGAAGTTGATTGGCCAACGTCAGTGTTGTCATGGTAACAAGGGAGTACCAGTGAATGCTGATTTTGTGGAGGATGGTGATAACGTAAAGAACTGTCTAATAATTGGACTAATTTCCAGATTTTATCCTCTTAGAAAGTGTTTTATCAACAATGTGAGATAACGTACGACATTTCAAGATAACTACATATACATGATATACATGTGATGTGCTTTAATTATAAGGATACAAAACACTCACCATTCAAACTTACCACCTACAAATATGGATACACACACAAGTATGTGTACACACACACACACACACATACATAAGTATGTACGCACGCAGTGCATCACACACACACACACACACACACACACACACACACACACACACACACAAACACGGTGAAACAGCAATGTCACTATACTTCACATATCATATTGAGATATGACATAACAGGACACAGCCAAGTTATCATCTGGGTACTAACAAAGATGCACAGAAAGGCATCAAAATTCCAACGTCTCAAATATTCCAAAACAAGATGAAATGTATGATAACAGATAATACACTATGACATGTATTGGTTCCAATGTAATATTTGGTTCTTTACAAAAGGAGAACAAGGTGGCTTACAGTGACACTTACAGACTCTAAGGCAACGTGTGAAGTCGTTGGTAAAGAGAGAAAGGAAACCTTATAGATCGCAGAGAAAGATAGCAACCTGATAAAATAAGTTCATATAACGTACACATAAATCTGAAAGAATTCTTGCAGGATGAATTACTAGCATATGCAATAGTATTATGTAAATGGCATCAACATTAACATATTTGCATGTATGACTGTTAAGCTGATGTTCTTCAAATCCATGTGGTTGACACGGTCACCTACAGCAACAATACCCTCTAAATGGAGAATGTAAATGGCCGTTTTTTTTCCATTCGTGTATTTGTTACATGTGAAAGTGATGAGTAGTTAAAATTTGTACTAGGATATCCCAACAAAAGTATACAGTATGCAAATTTATGCAAATGTAGACAAATTTTATCTGATCCTTTCCGCATTAGTAGGATTCCAAAACCTGAGCAAAAACATGGCTACCGGTACTCATTATTTTAAAGCAGGAAAATTGCATAACTTTTTATCACAAATTCATGTATACCACAGAGTTTTTTGCCCTTTTATCACAAATTCAAGCATACCACGGACAGTTTTTTGCCCAAATCACTCTAAATATCATACAAACCCCCAGATATGTTGGGAAAAATCAGTCCCCGATATCATACATACACGTAAACTGCAAACGGTAGGTGCAATACACTTTGTGACCTCATCAGATACTGTGATGACAGGAAATGACATCATTCAACCAGGTAGCTTACACTGCACATGCTCAGTAGATTAGCTATTAATAACCTAGCCAGTCAGCTGACTTGACCTGGATAATATCACCCATCAGCTGTATCAAGCTGTATACTAGACAACCACTAAGGTTCACCTTCATCAATTTTTCTCCTTTTTTCAAAATAAATTCTACTCGCAAATATTCTCTTTTCATTTTTTGGGTAGCAATTACTCAAATCTAAGAGATGACATTGCAAACTGCTGAGGGAACTTGAATCAGTATCAATTATTAATTTAGAGAAAGTGAGACACATGAATTGGATTGGGAGACTGGTGTCTGGATATTTCTAGGTCATAGTCTGGAGATTGCTATTATGAATATTATTATGGCAGCAGGCTACTGACATGAATTAAACTTGTACATTAACTCTTCTTACATGACACACAACTACACAATTTTGCAACATTTTGCACGTTGGCAAAAAAAAAAAAAATCAATTAATTTCGTTCGTTTTTTTCTCAACACCATACAGCTGTTATGCTTGTGTATCTGGTCGTAATCTCTGAATCTGATGTTATTGTTGCGAACCCTGCTTGCAAATAAAATGCAAAAACAGCTACACAGCAAAATGAGGCTGGGGATATTAAATTTTTACAAATCTGTTCTGATTTCACCAGTTGCTTGTTACCTTTTTGCACACCAAATACAAGACAACATAAGGAGACAACTTATCGCTGTATGCCACTTGTAGGCAAACCAACCAATCTAAAAACAAACCATCATAATTTTCTTTGAAAAAAAAAAGAGGGAAAAAATCAAGAAAATTACAAATAGATAGATTTGGTATGTTCTAGTACTTACCACTGAAATGCATTAAAATGAAAGTACACAATTCCAAGACCATAGAGGAATGGCGCATCCTAGTAAGAAATAAAACAGAAATAATAGCAGTTAGACATGATTTACAATGATGGTGGTGCTGTATTGCCTTGTGTCATTGCCTGCTGAAAAGACAGAGGTATTTTGGCACATTCCATTTTAGTTAGGGGGTGGGGGGTTGTATCAGTTGGTAGAGAATTAAGATTGGGTAGCATCAAGGTCGGGTCATATGTCAAATTGTCATGTTGCTGCTTTATACAAACCAGAAACTTGTGTGGATTGACTTCTTTTTTCTGGATCTCAGGAAGGATTGCTCACTTGCACTTAGTCACTGAGATAATATGTGTATTTATAACCAATGGCACTGATAGTACCAGATTTCCACACTTTTATCAAATGTTACAAGCTTTTCCTTTCATTATAACATGTAGATCTAGCTTCTCTTCATCACAGTGAAATATGATAAAATTCAAACAATAACCTCACAACTATTATTACAAAGCTCACACACATATGAACTAATAATTTTTCAATTTTTAATAATTCGAAACTTTGTACTGTACCAAAATACTTGGATAAATTCATCATTCATTGCTTTCAACCACATGGTGTGAAGTCTTACGCTGTTAATGTATGCGTAACTTCAAAATATTGGAATCATCCAAGTATTTCAAAGCAGTACAAAGTTTAAATTTATTTGGAACCATTCATCTTCACAGACGAGTCTTTACCATAATTTCAAGTGTTCATTTTTTTAATTACTAATTATTCATTTTTTCATTCATTCACATTATATATTTCTGGAATAATTTTTCCTAGAGTTATCTGCGCCAACAAATATCAACTTCCATAAGTATTTTAAAAGAAAAATCTGAGACAGGCTGTAACATTGCATTGTTACAACAGGGGAAAAAAAAGACTTGTCATGTAATGTGAATCTTCAGCACTTGAAGGTCAATCAATCTACAAATTATATTTTCTAGTTCTTTCCAGGAGTAAATTACATTTTTATTAGGACTGAATGGTGGGAAATTCACCCCACCCCCGCCCCCACCCCACACAGTGCATAAACCCAGCTTTTTTTTCATATTTGTCATATATATACCATTTAGAAAACCTCATCACGTTTCAGACTTTTTCGAATTTCATTTCTGAAAACCACCTGATCTACACAAGTACAGTATACAATTATGGTGAAAAGTACGACAATTTGTCCATCAATATATAATTAAGATAATTCTATTTCTGTTGAGGTCCGTCTCTGTACCACATCTAACGTAATTTGGACAATAATGGGAATAAATACTCATTTAACCACATACAAGTTATCTCTTTCATGAACAAAAATCCAGTATTATGCAGAGAATTTGTAACTTATTAGGGTTAGAATACAGAACACTATTCTCCAAAGCACGTAGTACTTACTTCGTCTTGAATACATGTTGGTTCATTTATTACTGATTTGGTAGTTACTACCAGACCATTTCACATTCAAGTCAGCACTCTATGCATAACACCCATATTCAACAATCTGACAACCCCTCTCCCCTCCAGCTTTGTGTCGAGACAGATCTCTGGCTTTACAATCTAAAAAATTGCTCCATCAATAAATTTCATACACAATATGCCAGAAGAAAATTGTTCAAATTAACGAAATCACAAAAGTAACAAAATTTACTGTGGTGGCAGTGTAGAATAATGACAATTTGTAGTCAACCATACAAACCTACTGTAAGCTAGGTGGTCTTACCCTATTCCTATGCCAACCTAACACTGCTAAAAACTCCCTAGCTATGACTCAAATATCAAACTTTGTATAGTTAGTCCACAGTTCTACATTCTTACGCATTTTTTTCTATTTTCTGGATGATCTACTTAGTAAAAAAGTTTAGTTCAGTGTTCTTCCTAATAAGCCAATAAGGAAGATTTTATTACATTTTATTACTAGAGACGCCAAATACAAATGATATTTCAAATCAACCATTCTCCACACAGTAGAATTTCAAAAGACATAATGGTGTATATATATTTCAATTGTTACAGACTTCATTACATGATGGTTACCAACTGTCCAAACAATGAGATGAACACAGGGTCTTATCTTGTTGAATTCAAGGCTACCACACACATAACTGAAAACTACATCTAATACATCACATCAGTATGCAGACACAAATCAAGTATGCTGTCACTCAAGCTAACTGACAGGTGTCAATAACCGTAAGCTCCGCCCCCACTGACTGATATAAGAAGAGGTCATGCCAATGTGACCCTGTAATCTATAAATGGAGACAATGCAGCCCTGGAAGTTATTCATATCACTGTAGTACTAGTATGTATGCTCTGACTGAGGCTGGCTATGACGTCATTCTGTACCTTTTCATAACAAGCACTTGTGTCAAGATTTCCACATCATATTTCTGCTTTTCTTAAGTTACACTGGCATATCATTATATCCCATTTCTGTGTATTTTACCAGTACGCTTGTACAGATTACATATATTCCATTACACACACACACACACACAGGCAGGCAAGAAAAAACGTCAAATATTTCACAAAAAATTTAATTAAAAAATTGTTAAATTTACAACAGAAAGAAAACTACTATTTGAAAAAAACATGGCTGGAATTTTAAAATGGCATATAAAATCATCAAAACCAGTCAAATTTATCTGAAATCTGTCTTATAAAATTTTCATTGCCACTGTACACAGTTCCAGTAGTTGACCTCTGATTGACCTTTGACCTGATAATATATGTAAATAGAGCAGATGCTAGCTTTGAAAATTCCATTTTGTTTCTTATATAGTTATAATATTTATCACCGACAAATATTGAGATAGAACATCTGTTAAATAAGGTTATTATGGCTAATATTTATAAAATGAACACAAAACAGTTTGGTATATGAAAATATATCAAAACCATACCTTCTTGATTTGACCTGTACCAAGATAAAGTCATATCTTGTTACATCACAAGCTACTGTTATATGGGTCACTAATTTGCAAGAAACAAGGGTGACAATCTATCAATTATACATGCTATAGTAATGCAGCTTTGATTTATTAATACCACACTGCGTTAATTAAACGTCTACAAAAGGTACACGCATCAATATTCTAGTTTCATAATTATATCATATTTGACCTTTTCAAATTTTCAGTAATTTCACCGCTTCACAAATCTTATAGTTCATCTAGTTATTTATCTGTATATCTACTTGTCCATCTGTATGTGCATAGATCCCCAACACCAAAAGGACACACCTCTCTGTTGGCATTTCTTTGAAGCAAAATCTTGTTATAATCCCTTTTACACCTTGCAAGAAATTGGATTATCAAACCTGATGGATTCTCTAGCTATGAGTTACATCTCACTTTCAACACTGTGGTCTTATCGCAATTATTTTTTTTTCTAAATATACTTTGTAATGAATGATTTGCATGTATGCTTTATTTCTTGTGGTGCCGTAAATAAAACCATGGAATGATTTGCCAAATGTTTGAAAAAGTGTGATTTGCCAAATGTCTGAAAAAGTGTGATTTTGAACACTTACATGCAAAGACGGGATAATCTTATGATTGTTGACGACACACAAACTCCAAATGATAACGATAGTGTGAGATTATGAGTTATCAGATATAGTTTGATTATTATGACAACCGACAAGGAAGGAAGGAAGAAGCACTCTTCCTTGTCTGTGTTATGACGCCCTAGAATGCAGTCCTTGGACTTGATCTGACAAGTGAATAGTCCGATGATTGTATATCTCTACATCTCTGCCGTTTACGAATTGTTTTCCTTTCATAGATGTTCAAAAAATGAGTGTATACATGACTTTGTCGCCTTTGCATCGAACAGTCAGTCGGCCATGTTGGAAATGTGAGCGATATATATCAACCTTTTTCAACTTTAGAAACGAACAGTTAAGCTGACTCTAAAAATGGCAGCACCATTGCAACACCCTGTATACAATAAATATCATTAATTGCCCTTTTTTGTATTTTTGAGAAGAGATTGGGCACTGTGATTGGGTACAAAACTTCAATGACGAAAAGTCGCAATCATGGGACACGCTTTCATCGCGAGTTCATTCATGTTGTTTACTAAATTGTAATATTACTTCAGAACTGTTGTTGTTGTTGTTGTTGTTGTTGTTGTTGTTGTTGTTGTTGTTGCACTATGACAACAGTAGAAATTTAGAGAGAACAAAATACTAGAATTTCTTTGAAGAATACAGTCACAACTATCTAGGGAATGGAAATGTGTCTAATTGAAAACATTGAATAACAGTGGTGTACACCACAATTGTATAATACAAAACTGATATCTATTTATACACACAGCCACGAACACTGTACGATAGAATATTCATGACAATGCGTGCAGTGTGCCCTCTAACGATAGCAAACATTTTTTGTTGAGTCAAAATGAGAAAAACTGGGATTTCTTGTGAGTCACCACATAGTAAGAGATAAGGGAACACCAAATTTTGGTGCATCATTAGAAATTGTGTGCATCAGTGGCGTGTCAAATTGGCTTAGAGGGCACACTGAATGTGTGTCTGTGTCATCAGTTCTGTAGTTCTACATCATGACAATGTGTGTCTGTCATCAGTTCTGTAGTTCTACATCATGACAATGTGTGTCTATGTCATCAGTTCTGTAGTTCTACATCATGACAATGTGTCTATGTCATCAGTTCTGTAGTCCTATATCATGACAATGTGTGTTTATGTCATCAGTTCTGTAGTTCTACATCATGACAATGTGTGTTTGTGTCATCAGTTCTGTAGTTCTACATCATGACAATGTGTGTTTGTGTCATCAGTTCTGTAGTTCTACATCATGACAATGTGTGTCTGTGTCATCCGTTCTGCCGTTCTACATCAAGACAGTGTGTGTGTGTGTGTGTGTGTCAGTCACCATATCTATAGCTAAGGTGGACAACAAGACCTTGAATATCTCACCATAACTCTTACCTTCTTCAATTCCTAATCACCTGTAGTATTAATACTTTCATATTTTATATCAATACTACGCTAAAAACAATAGAAATCCACCTGTCAGCTTTTAACAAATGCAGTAACACATTACAATGACAACAAATTAAACAATGAAGCCATACTTTCGATCAAATAAGCTATTTTCTTTTTGTATTTTAGAGTTAGCCTAAAATAACAAATAAAATAATTCCATACCTTCCAATGGTCTTCTTGCTTGCTAAAAAACATTTGGTAGGCTGACAAAGCTGTAGGTAAACAAAACAAGAACATACTATCTAGTCAGTTACATAGTTCATTCCACTTTGACATACATCACCACGTTTCTATATTTAATAAAATTTTCCTTGAAGTCAACTGTTTGGGAAATCAGTTTTTTGTTTTTTAGGGGGATTTTTCTTTACAGGGAACTCTTTTTTCTTGGTAAGTAACTCTTGACTTTTTTCTATCACAAATGACTGCTTTATAAGCAACTTTTATTGCAAGTGACTTTTGTTAGTATTTTTATTACATGGTGACTCTCTATAGTGACTTGTTACCAGTGTTTCTTGTTTATCATTAGTGACTTTTACTACATCGGATGTTTTTATCAACAGTGACCCTTGTGTCTCTTTTTAGTGTGTTTTCCACCTAGCAGTTTTTATCGCTTTTGTGGTGTTCAGAGCCTATGGAATTTTAGAACATACAGTACTTTACAAGTGCCATTATTATCACATCCTAGTATCCATATAGTGGGTGTTCTGTGAAATTTACTGGAAAAGAACAATCAATAAATCAAATTTAAAAGTTTTCAAGTCAGAATACAACTTCCTAGGACTGAATAAAATTGAAAACAGGGTATTTTTTTTAAACAAGACCTCAGGCCAGGAAGCAATATGTATATTGAGTACATTCTGCAGGAAAAATTCTAGGCAGAGTGAATTTGATATGACACGATGTTAGAATCGATGGCCAGGTTGGATAAAAGCTAACTAGTTTTCCCCTACAAAACATCGTTATTCTGGAAAGGGTTGGACCCCTTCAAATGTGTCAGTACTTTCATTACATTTTACTAATTTCTGATATTATACAATCTCTGCAAGGAAAGCAAATTCTAGTTTTCTGCAGTCTGATAGAAATTATTACAGGCTCTTTGACATCAGAATCAGATATCAAAGCCGTAACATTCAAATTAACTTTCAGGTCTGTAATTTGTCTTAAATTTTTTCATCTACCGTATTCACCTTGACCTTTCTGAAACCATTTGGGACTGATACAGTCACCATTACACACACTAATAAATCTATGTCAAACATGTGGCAATGGCTGATTACACAGTAAAACATGTCAAACCCACCACCTTTGTATAACATATACACGACCACTACCAGCCATCTTGTGTTGCTTGTATAATGACTGAATAAATATTGCATGCCAAACTCGGAATATAACTACCACTGAGAGCTGATACAACAAACCCCCATCCCCAGTTGTCACCCTTACCATTGCCTAAGCTGTACAGCCATAGCAACATTACATACTGTCTACACAGTTGGCAGACACCTTGCATAGATATACAGTAATGGATGGAGGGATATCATGCAAGCATTTGCAACTGTACACGGATAGAGGGCAGAAGTTCATCATCCACTAAATAGACAGACAGAACCTCTTTCCCTTAGCAATGCCATAATCTACATTTGACACACACCCTGCACAGATAGTAAGTAATGGACGAATGGAATATCACGCAAACTATTACAGTCTGCTGATAGAGGGCAATGAATAGACAGATCTCCCTCCCCCTTATCGTTACTAGGTTCTAAAACCTTAGCAACACTACTTACTATCTAAATTTTATACAAAACGTCTCATAGATTTATACGTAATGGATGAAGGGATATCAGTTTTAATATTACAGTTGGTCGTTAGAAGGGTTCTACAACCTTAGCAATGCCACTGCCTACACTTTGCAGAGACCTTGCATAGATACTAAATAACAGGGATTGGAATATCATGCAAGCAATTAGAAACACTACTTTCTGCCTACACTTCTGCAGAAACCTTACATTAAGTAACAGGCTATGGGATGTATCATACCAGCAATTACCCTGTATGCTGATAGAGGGCAGATGTTCATAACCCTTTGAATAGACAAAACCCCTCAACCCCCTCCCCTTTTTACCGTTTATAGTAGGCATTACAAGGATTTTACAGCTGTAGCAATGCCACTGCCTACACTGTAATTGCAGACACCTTGCATAGATACTACATGTAAGTAATGGATGGAGGGATATCACACAACCAATTACCCTGTATGCTGATAGAGGGCAGGTGTTCACTCAATGAATACACAAATCTCCCTCCCTCCCTCTGTATCGTTACTAGGTTCTAAAACAACACTACATATACTTGCTGCCTACACTTTGCAGAAACCTCACATAGATTCAGTAGTGTGTAATGGGTGAAGGGATATCAGGCAAGAAATTACCGTGTGCTGATAGAGGGCAGGTGTTCATCATCCTTTGAATAGACAGAGTGGGGGTCTTTATCATGTATGGTAATGATATTAGATAGAAGTCACAGCAGTACAGTCTTGTAAGTTAGATCTACTGGGATTTCACATGTACACTGCATAAACCCATTTAGGGAGGCACACAAAATGGTCCAATACAGAAATAATATTTATATTTCCATTTTATCATTTTTGAAAAGATTTTTACACACATACACACACACACACACACACACACACACACACACACACACACACACACACACACACACACACACACACACACACACACGCACACTTTTTCATTTTTCAGCAGGGTTTTAATTTTTATGACTGAACGCAGTGAAACAGCAAGATACTGAGATTTTGCAAAAATATCAAAATACAAAAAAAAAATCACTGCAGATCTATCATACCCAGCACAGAACCTTTTCCAAATTGGTTCCCTCGGGGCAATATTTTAGGTTATTCAGATAAAGAATAGTACGCATTAAGAATAGCTATCCCAAAGAAATGTATGAGTGTACACAATATGACCTAAGCTTTACCATATTTTTACAATTTGTGATTTTTTAAGAAGCCTTTCACGTTTAGTCTATTTATGATGATTTTATCTCATCTTATATTGTATAACTGTTTATTTTTGTTTTTTACATTAACAATACCCAGGCTCAATACTACAGTCCTTCTAGGTCAATAATCTAATCTAATCTAATCTGATCTGATCTGATCTGATCTAGTCTAATCCAATCTCATTTAATATAACTTGATGTAATCTAATCTAGTCTAATCTAACCTGATCTCATCTAGTCTAATCTAATCTTACCTGATCTAGCTAGTCTAATCTCATATAATCTAACCTGATTTAATCTAATCTAATCTAATCCAATCTCATATAATCCAACCTGATCTAATCTAATCTAGTCTAATCCAATCTCATATAATCTAACCTGATATAATCTTATCTAATATAATTTTGCAGTATATTTTATGTATAGATGTCAATGTTTGAATGTCATTTTAATAATTGTATAATCTCATATTAATTTTCACCAACCTTATAACTAATAAGATACATTCTTTTGGGAAAGATATGATGACCTTATGTTATATACAAGTAATAATTCTTACAAAGCAATTTAATATATATATCTAATATTTGTCATAAAACATGACCTGGCAAAACAAATGTTGTGGTTTTACTTACATACCTTTCAAATGAAGGGTTGTGGCATTGCAATTGTTTCCAGACATTTCCTGGATGGATCATTATTTTCTGTGTAAGGGTGTTTTTTATTCTCATTATTTTCATAATATTTGGTCTACAAACAACTTTCCAGTAATAGCTTAATATTTCTAATTTTTGCACCATTTCTTGACATTTGTGTCTCAAACATAGGGTTGGCGGGTGAATAATATACAGGGTCTGAGAATCGGAACTATACAATCATTATTACTTAGCCTCAGTGCCTTGTGCATGACAGTACGTGGTTTTGAAGAAGAAAGCATGACGTGATTGATGTAGTCTGGAGGAAACGTCACATCACATTCTACTCTGTGGCAAAACGACGGCAAGTGGTCATACAGACACAAGGGTCAAAATGAAGGTAAAAACTGTCACACCTAGGGCTCTGTAAGTCAATATGATGAGCCATAGACACATTTTAATTAGAGATCAGACCAGCTAGAGGACAAATAGAAGACAGTCATGCAAACAGATTATGGTGGTGGTGGTGGTGGTGGGGGGGGGGGGGGGGCACCCCACCCTTATATTAGCTTTGTTTTGATAACCTTGCTGTACACATCACACAGGTGTGAAATATTGGGTAAGTGCTTTTAGCTAATCTTGTAAAAACAGTTAACACATATAGTAATGTACCAGAATTCAACAATGGGAGAAACATATCAGGGTTAGATTAGAATGAAGGATTTATTATCATGTGCGTTCTTTTGCAGCGTATTTGTCAAAGGTCAAAGTAAAATTGGCTGAACTCACCCTTTGCATAGTCTTCAAGTAAAAGATGAAGATGTCCCAGATGACAATATAGTTGTGGGTCTACGTCCACTTCTTCTCCATCTTTCTTTATTTTCAGTTTCTGGTCGTATTCACCGATTCCCTGAGAGTCAAAAAGATGAAAATAAAATATATGAAATATAGCAACTCCAGTCAATTCTATATAAGATGTAAATTTCATCAATTCACGGATTGTCGGCAACAAACACAATGAAAATATAACATGTACAATGTAGTAACTCCAACAATCTCTGGTTGTATTCACTGATTTCCAGCGAGGCAAACAAGACGAAAATACAACAAACGGAACATACACATGTAGCAATTCCAGCAAGTTCGACTTATGCTATAAATTTCATAATCCACAATTCATTACTTCGTTGCGAGGCAAAAAGATACAAATACAATATATGAAACACAACAACTCAAGCAATCTGTGGTTGTATTCACCAATTCCCTTTGAAACAGAAAGATAGAAATACAACAAAATGAAACATAGCAACTCTAGTGATCTCAGCGTCTGCTAACTATAAATGCCATAATTAGTTATACAAATCTCCAACACCCCGATCATACTTTTCATTATTTCAAATTACTTGAAACCTGATAATGAAAGCTCGATTGCCTCGCACGTCTTTTCAAGTCAGAAATATCAATGAAAGTTATTGTAAGGACTCCGACTATCCAGGGTCCTGCCTAGGGCTTTATGGAATACTGAATACTATCGAGATATTTTTCCAATACAGATGGAATAATATTTACATAACAGTTTTCTTTTCATGTGTACAATAACTGCAACTCTAACATACTATTATTACACTCTGTAACAAGAACATTTACCACATATAGTCTGTTGAAAAACTGGAAATCAAACATGTAATTTTTTGCGATATGAAACATTGTTACATATGCAAATAAAGATGGAATCTGATTTGTCACATTTTATTTAGGGTAAAAGATTCAGACAGTGTGATTTTGTTAACATGAAATCATTTTTTTTTTTAAGTGGTCCCTCCAGGTGCTTAGGGCTAAATATCTAAATATATAGTTAATCAAAAGTATGGTATAGCCTATAGGGCGACTCTGTAAGGCACGCCATGACAGGCGCCCTCACACACCGGTAAAGGTGGGACGACACAACATATCTTACAGTCTAGCTACAGACCACTTAATAACCTTGCTTCCACAAATTTTTTAAAATCTGATGTCTTATTGCATGAAAACAAGACATTCTAGTACATTTCAGTTTATAGTGTGTTTAGTTGATTGTACTGATAGATTGTACTCTATATAAACAAGCACAGAACCACCATGGTACACTCAATGTTACATACATACATACATACATACATACATACATACATACAGTCATACATACAGTCATACATACATACATACATACATACATACATACATACATACATACATACATACATACATACATACATACATACATACATACATACATACATACATACATACATACATACATACATACATACATACATACATACATACATACATACATACATACATACATACATACATACATACATACATACATACATACATACATACATACATACATACATACATACATACATACATACATACATACATACATACATACATACATACATACAGGTAATGTATACTATACATTTTGCGTATAGCAACATATTTCAGAAATAAGCTCATCATGTCAACACTCAATTCGGTAATCATTTCAAAGTTCCAGTGAATGATGGATCATAGCTCTCCATCGACAAAAACAATTATAAACACCATAACAGAACTTATATGGAAAGCAAAGCTAGCAACGGCTCCCCATTTGACAATCTTTCATAATTCCAGAAATTGAGTGAAGGGGGCCCTCTACAGTTGAAATACAACAATGATCTACAACTGTGTGATCAACTATGTGGGTTTTCAACAACTGGTAACGATTTGTAAACAAGCAAGCTCTTTTGATACTAGTGGATGACTTCTCTCTGATTCTTGATAAGGTATCCATACAGTTACAAAACAAGATCAATATTTATAATAGACAGGAATGGCCTGACCTTCACCCGGCAAAACTGTATGAAAAAACTTATTTATCAACCTAGGCAATGGATTGCACACGCGCTCATATTTATTCAGAATTTTAAGAATATGATAGCAATATTGTAAATTAAGTTTACAACAAGAAAAGGCATACCCTATCATTGTGAATGTGATCCAATACTTGACTCATCTGTCAAACCAATACTGTATTTAATTTTCCAAAACATAGTCAAAGCAACAGGTGTCTATAGGAGTACATACTGTACATAGTGGCACCCATAAAGTCATTGAATTCTGTGACATTTGTACAACTGTCAGTGGTTTAATGTTTTACAGTATTTCATCAATATAATTCCATATGGTATATGTCAATATAATATAATGTGGGGTTTTTGGTTAGTTTTTTTTAAAAATGTTTTGTGCTGGGAATTGCTCCCAGTAATTTTCTTTTATGCAGACATATATACACAATCACACATAATTCACAAGAACTCCATTAGAGTATGGGACTACATGATAAGACTGTGTTGCATGTTCTACATCACGTTGCTGTGGAATTGTCAAGGTTTTCCCAGTCAGTCCACAGGCTATCCCTGAGTCACCCAGGCTTGGCAAAAACATAGCACCTGCAGGATTTTGTGAGTAATTATTCCGGACTTTTTTAAGTCATTACTCCAGGTACCCCCTCCAATCGCACTCATCTTGTGAATGAGACACAGCTGAGTGATACAACCTACCCATCGAGCCTGTAGAACATTCACCCTGGGTTTGGGTCAGTCACAGTAAATCCCCCGTTTCCAGTGGGATTCGAACCAATGACCTCCCAACCCAACAATCATGAGTGCTAACCTCTATGCTACAGGGAGCCAGTATGATACACTAGATCTAATAATACACACCACAGTACATATGGAAACATGTATCTTTCATCACGACTTGAAAAACAATAGCTATTTTTACCACAAAATGTATAAATACTCCCAATATCACATTGTACAATAGCCTGTCTACTGACTGAATCTGTGACAATGTTCCACTTGTTCATAATGTCAGATTGTGAACAAGTGAGTGAACGAGTCACAGATTCAACCAGTGAATGTCCTGTATATAATTAGTACCCGATAAAACTATTGTTCCCGAGAAAGCTTTTACAGTTTTTTTAAATCTTTAATTCCACAAGCCAACCACTCTCTTTAATTTTTCTCAGTTTTTTAAATTAATTTTTCATCGTATAATAAGACTCGCATTATTCCTTTTCATCCATTAGTTTTTCAACTAAAAAGCACCTCTGGTATTTACAAATCTCTATTTTTAAGTTCATTAGAGTGAAGTGACGTTAATTCAAATAAAATCGAATCAGCTTTTCTCTGTGTACTGACTAACAGGCTATATGATACAAAATGCTTTACAAGTATGACGACACACGGACAATAGTCTTGTATAATGAAATTCACATTTACTCATTTACTACGGCTAATTCAATTTCATTTTCCCTTTTATGATAAAGTGAATAATGCAGTGGGTTTGATTTCTTTTCAAGAGGCTTACCTTACAGTCTCATAAATTTCACATACTTGCTGTGAACAGTAGCGTTATCATTGTCCCCATTTCAAACCCCTATTTTGTTTAAAAACCAGCAAGTTCTCAGATGAAAAATAATATTTTTTGTGGTCAAAATGATAAAAACTAGGTTTTCTTTTGAGCTCCCATCAGTGTGCCCACTAAAGCCAATTTGACAATGACATGCCACTGACGCACACAATTTCTAGTGATGCATCAAAATTTGGTGTTTCTCCTACCTCTTACTGTGTGGTGACTCACAAGAAATGCCAGTTTTTCTCATTTTGACTCACAACAACAAAACATGGCTATCATTAGAGGGCACACTGGTCCCCACACAGTAAGAGATAGGAACACCAAATTTGGTATATCAGAAATTGTTGTGTGTCAATGGTGTGTCAACTTAACTTGGAGGACACACTTCTAACAACCTACACTGGTCTCATTATCTTCAATTTTTTTTTTTAATTTGTTGTTCATTTTAACTTTTGTAAAGGAAAATGTCTTCAACTTTTTTCCCCCAGTTACAAGTAATCTCCCATGGGCTTATTGTTCACTAAGACTGTTTGCAATCACTCACCCAGGTCACTATTTCACACTACAGAGACACACTTGTATTGACAATTTTGTATTCACACAGAGTTTAAAAGCCTAGACTTAAGTAAATCTACTAAACAACCCAGTGTTGACACCATATGTGTACCACCAAGTGCCACACATTATGAATTTTACAATATCCATTCATTTATCAATATTACGACTATACGAGAGTCTTTACGTGTTTGCATTTTTATATTCATAAAAACCATGAATAAATTAAATTAAATTTATATACATTTTAATAGCTTGTGCAGCGGCTCAATGACTAGTACGTATGCACGTCCTATATGCTCTGCAATGTTTTTTTGGTGGTTTTACCCAAGGATGCATTGTGACACAATGACTATGCATGCACGTTCTATATACTATGCGCATTCTCCACATGGAGGGCGCTATCTACAATATAATTGTGAGGCAGGCGGTCACAAATGAATCTACCCTGTGTGAGCTTATGGGCTTTGCCTAGTTATATTATTTTATGTTTATGATACACAAGATTCTATTTTTTTTGCTTCATAGCATATACATGGAGCAACATCAATCACCAGGGTTGAATAAACTTTGAGAATGACAGAATCCTTTGTAAAAAGCTTTCGTTTTCAGATTCTAATCTTATCGGTAATTAGAAATCTGAAACCATGATGGAAATGCATAATTAATATAATCCACAATGTTGGTTGTTTTACTGATTAAACATTTCCCTATGATTACTCTTCGTTATTTATGGATTTGTACACAAAACAAAACTATTAGCAAGAAACTGTCAATTGGCATAATTTTTTCTCGAAACTTTTAGTAAACAGATTATAATTAAAGTGGCCATATGGAATAACAATGTGAAATGATATATACCAAGACCTTGCTTGTTACTCAGTTAATTGCAAAAAGATGCAAACAGTGTAAAAAGTTTGTCATTGTACGTACAATAACAAACTTTTTACACTTTTGCATCTTTTTGCAATGTATTGAGTTATGAACATGGACTTGGTATATGTTCTTTCGCATTATTTTTTCAAGTAGAAAAACATAGCGAAGCTGTTTTATCAAATAAAAATCCAAAAATAAATACCAAATTCTCATCCATATGGCCACTTTAATGTTTTGCAATTTATTGAGTTACAAACAAGAACTTGGCATATGTTATTTCAGTGTTTTTTCAAGTAGAAAACATAGTAAAATTGTTTTATGAATTAAAAATCCACAATAAATCCCCAATCCTCATCCATATGGCCATTTAAGCTGCACACAGGGTCAATCTGATTAAAATCTGATGTAGTGAAAGCAGCTAGATGTCTTTATTTACCTCGATTTCCATCGCTTCGTGTCGTTTGTTTTGTTCCATTCAAGATTAACTTGTTTATTTTGCTTTATTTTGCAAACCAGAGTAATTTTAGTCAAAGTATACTTTGAAACCAATGGGTGAAATATGTATTCACAGATTATAGTAGAGGTAGAGACTGGAAGATTAGTGAGTTGCTGTACGGTGGTGCTCAGTCTCAATCAGATGTGACTCATAGAATCTGTCCAAACCTGATATGTATCCAATCTGAATTAAACTAATCCAGATCACTTTAATCCACATAAAATCCACTTTCTGTCCACACTAAAAAATTGGAAGATGGATTTGATTCGAATTACAATACAGGAATCAAAATTAACTTCTTTCTTTGGTTGTCCTAGTGGGCTACCAGTTTCAGAAATTGGTAGCCCAAGGATTGTGACCTGTAGTCTCATATTCCTGAACTGAAAACAGATTTCCTCTATTGGAAATGTGTGTATTATTAAAATACTTTCATGTCCATAAATCACTTCCATCCTCATCACATAATCAGTGATAGCCTGAGTGGACTACCAGGCCAGCTGCAAACTATGGTAGCCCCATGACCAGAATTGATAGTCTAGTCTGTGGGCATGGGATTACTGTGAATTTCGAGCCCTCCAATAGTATACCTGTCCACACACTACCAGCTTCGATTCGGATCACTTATCATCAAACTAATTCACTTGAGTACATGTCTGTCCACGCCAGGCCTAACTGAACACGATCACGATCTGATTCAAATTAATTTGATCCAGATCGAACACACCACCCAATGTAAGCTTCGATCCGGATCAGTTAATTCGAATTAGATACGAATTAACCACAAGTAAGGACAGGTAAATTGAATTGGGTCTGGATCAGATTTTGTAGTATGGACAGGCTTTATAGTTCTGTATAAAACACAAGCCTTTACACCCAAAGTCATTCCAAAGTACTTTCTTGAGATCTGATGACACTTTGCACTTTGATGATGTACAGAGGACTGCTGTGACATACCTTTCTAACCATTCATGTCAGTTTTCACTGAACTGAGGGAAGCATAACACTTCTCTTGAATGAATGAATGGAGGGGTGTTCAATTATTGCAATCAAGAAGATCAACTTGATTGAATGGATGGAAGGATGGGGCATGTCAAACTAATACAATCTAGGGGGTCAATTTGATTGAATAACTGGAGAGATGTCAAAATATTGCAATCTAGGGGACCAACTTGATTGGATGAATGAAATGGACAATGACATGTCAAACTACCACAATCTAGGGGGTCAACTTGACTAATTAAATGAATGAAACGGACATGACATGACCAACTACTGCAATCTAGGGGGTCATCCTGACATTTGCCTGACATTTGCTTGACACGAAATGAATGATAAATGGACCTGTCACACACTCAATGGAGGTGGTCTATCATGGATCAATAAAAAACACATTACTGTTTACACTGGTCACATTCCAGCCACACCTACAGTTAATCAAACCATTGTACAAAAGTAGTAAATGTTGACGAATGATAATAATTATGCAAATTTATTTCCCACTCCCTACCCAGACTTGTGTTGTTCCGTACAATTTGTCTAATATCAAAATAGACAGGACATTATTTTCACCACAGTTTGTCCTCCCATAAAAGACAGTAATTGGGTATTTTCAGTGGAACTTTATCTAATATGAAAAGTGCTTTCAGTTCCAATTCAGAGAACACAACTACTGTGTCAATAAAACCCCACATAAATTGAAGTGTTTCATTGCTCACATTCACCATGTCGATTAAATTCTAAATAAAGTTCAACAGTATAAATGGTTTAGGAATCAAAATTCATCAATTTTAAATTGAAAATAGACACGCACGAACACAATCAATGAAACGAATAAAAACTAACACAAATTACTACTCTTAAAATCTCATTATAAAGGAAGTTATATGACCTAACTAAAAAAAATTAGAGCGGTAATCAAAAACTAAACAAGATCTAGTAATTTATTCTTAGAATTTCATCTCTGATAAATTTTGAATTGCTCCACCTGCCATACAAATGGTACGTCCCTATAAACTTGTTACCCTGCAATGGAATAGTCCATATGGCACACTGCCAAGTGATAACAATTCCAGCATCTTTTGGCAGGGTTTCAAGACTAGCTGTGTAACCAGGGTATACACATATATCGAGAAATACTCGCAATGTCAATCCAAGAACTAGTTTACGAGACTTCTGAGATGTAGTTTTTTGGTTAAGGAATTTTAATCCATGGAAAGGTGATCCCTTGGAGGTGCAGTTTCAGGTGCCTGTGGCACCAGGTTCTGTGGTATGTTGAAGAGACGTCACTACTCTTTTTATGAGTGACCTCAAACACACTCGTTACTGACATGCAATGCATAGTTTGCATTTAAAATTTCAGTCACTTGAAACAGGTGAAGGAACTCTTGCCATTCATAACAGTTATTAATTACAATCCAACACAAGTTGGTTAAAACTAAGATTTTGTTTCTTTTAAAAATGTTAAATTGTTCGTCTGGGATCAAACTCCATTCAAAACAATGGGTCTTTCCTTACTTATAAAAGAGAGTTTGGCCACTAAGGTATTACCCTGTTGGATAACCTTATACAACACACACACCTGTACATACCACAGTTGGTACTCAAGTGACCCTTTGTGACCTTACAGAGACAGATAAAAGACATTATTTTATGGTGTTTACACCCATGTAAATAGACTAGTAATTCCTACCGACATTGTAATGAGATTGTGAGTACAGAACTATCTCTAGTAAGATAGATAAATAATACAATATATTCTAATTGTGCAATTTTCCCTACACACGATTATCATTTTCAGGGGAAAACTCTGAAAGTATGAAAAGTTACACTGCGACTATAGAAAATGCTCCATTTGAGAAATTTTCATGCCAGTCCTGAGACTTACTTGTCTTGGAGTTACAATCTCAAGAAACTCTCACTATCATGAGAGTTTCATGAAATAGTTACACCAAGACATATCCCTGGGCAAGAGAGCTTCTTGAGATGGTAACATCAAGATATGTAGCTAGAGAGCTTTATGACATAGTAACACCAAGATATGTTTCTGGACAACAGAATTTCATGAGATAGTAACACCAAGACAAGTCTCTGGGCTAGCAAGCTTCTTGAGATGGTAACACTACGTAAAGTCTCTGTGTTACATCTTCGCACGACACTACCTTTGAATGTTAACAGACAGACAGACAGACAGACACACACACACACACACACGCGCACACACACACACACACACACACACACACACACACACACACACACACACACACACACACCAATTCAAAAGTTGTGGACTGATACACATTTGATATTGACAACACATGCCAACTGCTTATGTATCTCCTCATCATCAGCTCAACATCAATCTAACTCAAACACCATGCAGGTAGTAATGAATTTTGCTACTTTTCGACTATAACGCCAGAGGCAGTACTTTCACTCTTTACTTCAGCTAGTTGTCACAGCTACAGAACAGAGTAAAGAAAATTGAATTCTATCATACTCTGATGGATTATGGCACATGCATGATAAATGTGTTGACCTTACATACTTGGGTCAAAATTGTTTCGATAACTTAATTTTTCATTGTTTTTCAAAATTCTTACTTCAGATAGCCGTTTGTTCACCTCAGGGTAGGCTTTATAACATTCTATTGATGTTAGGGAGGATCGCACTATGTCACACAAGCTCAACAAGCAAACTTGATTCGTTTAGAGGGGAGGAGGTTTGTGTTAATGCGTTTACTGTAGTTCACTTTCGCACTTCTAACAAAGTTTGGAAAAAGGTCACGCCTTCAACGATAAAAGCTTCTGTATTTACTACTGAGATGTTGATAAGGTGATGATAAAAATTTATTTCTAATGTGATATATAGTGCAGGGTTTCCACTAATGTGTTTACCATCTCTGTAAACAGGTAACTTCATGTTTAACATCATGTTTTTACATTGAATCAATCAAAGTGATGTGACCACTACACTTTTCATCATGGTTTACATCATATATAAACGTGTGATTTACACTTGCGAAGGGGAAGGGGGGGTTTTGTCGTAAATGACGATGTTCATTTATTGAGCTTGTGTGACATTGTGTGATCGTCCCTTATAATAGTAGTTTTATCTGGAACCCTTTTAGCCTTTCAGAATTATTTTGTGTCCTCGGGCATCGCAATAACACACAGTCGCAGTAACAAATGATTAGCCCTATGTAGTCGATAAGGGCCCACAGTACAAGGATATTCTAGTACAATTATTCAGTAGATATTGGTACATACAAAACAGCTTATAGCGATGCTGCCAAGGACTGGTGAGAAAGTCTATGTACAATCATGTAGAATTAGATGTTGAAAATAGGTTTGAACATCAGAGTTTTGTATATGTACCACTGTTTGACATCATGTAAGTACACAAATACCTTAGTGAGAGATGTGTGGATAGGAATAAATTACGTTACACAGTTCTACATAACAGCGTAACTGCGGTGTAACAGACGAATGTAACCCTAGAAGTAGGTCAATATGTGACCAGTACAGTACCAATGTACACAGCAATAAAGGGCACTGGTATGAATTCAATGAAAGAATTTATTTGCTGCCCTTTTACAATTACAAAAGGTCAAGGCAACTTACGCTTCGCTTCTCAGACAAACAGACACCCACATACACAAACAGACAGAGAAAAAACATACTGACAGATACATACAGGTAAACAGGAACAAAGATGATACAACAATGACAAGGGGAAAAATAAGACAGACAGACAGACAGACAGACAGACAGACAGACAGACAGACAGACAGACAGACAGGCCATAAAACTTCTCTTTATTTCAGTCAAGTTTACAGTTCATTTCAATGAATCCAAATGTAAGCCCTGCCCTGCCCCTCATGGTTTCACCATCATTCAAGATTGCTGAACTTCATTTTCACACTTCTAACCGATTTGAAAACTTTCATGCCTTCAACAAGAACAGGTCCTGTATTTACTACTAAGATGTTATTGATAAGTTGATTTAAAATTCTAATGTGATATACATATCCAGTGCTGGGTTTCCGGTAGTATTTTAATGTGTTTACCATCATGTTTTACATAGCATAGATCATAGATCATAGATCATAGTGGTGTGACTGCTACAATTTGAATCATGCTTTACATCATATATAAACTTGCCGATGTCACACTTGAAAACATTCGTGGTGGTGGTGGTGGTGGTGGTGGTGGTGGTGGTGGGAGTTTATCCTAAATGAACAAAAGTTCATTTACAATGTATTGGGCTTGTATGACATTATGCGGACATCCATTATGCAGATCACATTCACTGACCATGTGAGTATCTAATCAAATCTATCTCAACATCTCAATATGGGTAAACTCGAACAAGGACTGAAGTGTGGTAACAAGGTCATGGTTAATATTATTAGGCCACCAACAACCACACTGCAAAGGAGATATGTCAGTTACAAGCACACAAATCATGTCCTCTTTATCTAATGTATCACAAACTCACACATCGATATTGAACATGAAACTCACATCGTGTATGGATGGAAAGCATAGCATAATATCGACATCAATGTTCTGCCTAAGGGCAGTAAGTAGGTAAAATCTACCGGGTTCCCCTGTCATTTTACCTGGGTTCCCAAACAAAATTACCATAGCCTCTATGGAGAAATACTGGCATTTCACCCTTACCAGGCTATCATCAACCTTAGCAAAAACACTGAATATCTACAAACCTATGTGAAGTGGGTCCTCATTTCAACTGAACTATATGTTTCAATTCATGTTACAATATTCATTTCTTGTCCCTCAGGAAAATAAAAATTGGATACCGTTAACTTCTGGGTATGACACCATATTGTACTAATGAAATGAGTGTAGAATGACAACAGAAGACTATTTTTAGAAAGCTGTTTTGTCACTGCTGACAGACTAATTCATCAAGTGCTATAGAAATAAGACCCTTCAGCTTTCCTGTATGTATTAAGGCTACTTAGGTGACCTAATATGAATCGCACGATAAAAGAACAGTAATATTAAAAACACTATTATCATATACCCAGTATCGCTTCCAATGCAATTCAACGGAGAGCAAGGTAAGTGGTACACTCATAGAATCGATACCCATTCGATTAGTGATTTGTTAATTTCTTCAATGTTTTTACATTTTTGTGAATAAAAAAATAATATTTCACTCAATGATGTGATTATGTGACTAAAGTGATGTATCTGTATTAATACATAGGGTATATGATAAAAGTTAAAACCTTACAACCCATATTGAAGACATAGGTTTTGCAGCCCTTGGTAGTACGGCTTACAGGACCCTTCCGCCATAAAGACAATGGTCCACAAAACCCATATCCGGACCATAAAGATCATTACTCACATTCTTCAAATAATATTTTTTTTTTAATGATTTAATGAAACTATTGAAGTGGAAACGATTTTTTCTTTATACAAGCAATCTAATCATGATATACAATATTTATGCAATGAAGAGGAACAAGTAGAAACATATTCCGTCAACTCCTGTCAAATTTCATTCAGTTTGCAAGCATGCCCATACATGTATCAAACAACACGCAATTGCTATAGTCATAATTTTACCGGTCTACTTCCTCAATCAACAGAAGAGTTATTGTATGGATGACAGGAAGTACATCACTCCTGACATGTCTTGTCATAACTAATCACATAAAAGAAAACAATACACGTTGGTCTTTTTATATTACAACTAACTGTACACACAGCTATGCTTAGATAGAATAGCTCCATTATCAATCTTACTTGTCAGTGGGTTTGTCATTATGTTTGAGAAAAAATACATAAAGTATTTTGTTTTATCGTTTCTTTCTTCTGGAAATTGCTCCCAGTGAATACAGTATTCCTTTATGCAAACATACATACACAGGGGTGAACAAATCATTTTGTGAACTGGTGGTCCTTGGACCAGTGCCTTAAAAATTCCAGTGGTCCTGTTGAAAGAATTAGTGGTACAAGGCAAAATTTGTGTCGTCCGCCCCAAAAAATTGCTAGTCCCGGACCCAGGACCAGTGGATTTGTTCACCCCTGATACACAATCACACAATTCTACAGAGTTCCATTCAGGTTTCAAGGCTTGAAATTAAGGTGTTTTTTCTTCGGTAGTCCTAATGGGCTACTAATTTCAGAAAGTGGTAGCCCAAGGATGGTGACCAATAGTCCTATATTCCTGAACTGAAAACAGAGTTCTTCTATTGGAAATATGTGTTATTGAAATACTCTATGTCCATAAATATTCTATCCTTTAAATCATCACATGATCAGTGGTGGCCTGAGTGGGCTACTAGCTACAAATTATGGTAGCCCCATGACAAGGATTGGTAGTCTGTGGACACTGGGACTACCAGTAATTTCAAGTCCTGGGCTTGAGACTACGTGACAGGGCTATGTTGCACACTCTATACCACATTGCTGTGGAACATTCAAACTATGATGGTTACCAATAACTAATAATCAATTCAAATAGTCCACTTTTATCACAAATAATATTTAGTGTTCATTTGAAATTAATAAAGGCCTCTTTATTTATTTATGAAAGAAAATATTCCAAAGTTGATATTTTTAGACCAAATATTGTATTCATATAGATAATGGATAGTTCCTACAAGCATGAAGTGTTTAGTACTTTTGATACAATCAGCCCATTTGCCATCTAGAGTGACAATTGGATGTTATTCCCCAACATTTTTCATTCAGCCAAGGAAAATGTGAATGACCTAAGGAGCCTTTGTCTCTGTGAGTCACTAGACTCTAGTGACAACCCTTAAGGTCATGAGTATTTTCCGGTTGAATGAAGAAAAATATTGGAGAATAACATAATTATACCTGCACCAATATTATCAAAGAAAAATCGAGGGGAAACTAATGGCATTTTTGAATGTTTTGACTCATATTTTGAACACAGCAGAACCAATGGTGTAGACACACGTTCTCATGACAGAACGACCAAAAGTATATATTCCATATTTTTTGTTCTAAATGGCTTTGTGCATGGTATAATAGGCTGAAACTAGATTCCAATAAAGGTAACTTCACTATTATTACTATAAATAATGGAGTCAAGTATCAATTTCTATTGTACTAGCTTACAAGGTGTTTTTTCCCCACAATCCTAAACAAACAAACAACCTTATGCATGGCTTATCAGTTTATCTTCACAGACTACTAACAGAGCATGACTGGAGTCAATTAGAACAAACAAACAAAACAAACGAAAGTTACCATTCATCATACTCATTTATCATTAAGCATGTATAAACATGCACCTGAAAGACAATTTTATCTCTGTTTAGCAGTCTTCATTTTTTTCCATTTCAATAGCTACGCCCAACTCTCTGTTCAAAACTGTTCAGGTATAACCTGCATTATGCATAGAACTCAAAGAAACATGAAAGATTTTGGTTGATTCACAACAACATGTACATAATAAAGGCAATCTGTTGGTATATATGAACAGTTATTTCTACTGGTTCTTCCCTGCCCCCTGCCCTTCCATTCTGGCTAACAATCTTGACTATCAACAATTGATCAAAGAACTTCCATAAAAGATTTAAATTCAGTATTTTATAGAAGTAAAATCTACCTTTCCCTTTGTATGTCATTCCGGTTTACATTCAAAATCAGAACATATGGAAATCCATGCAAGTTTTCTAAGACAGTGTCCCCCACCTCCAATACCATGCCAGTGGTTCAACACAAAGAAATGAACTCATTAAATACATTCTGATCCGGTCGGTAAAACATAGTAATAAATAGTCCTTGTATCACGACCAATTACTTTTGAGTAAAATTTCACCTGTTCAAGTCAAATTTGATGAAGACTGTCGACCTAAACACGCAAAACATTACTCATAGACATACATAATTAGAATCCTTGTGATACAAGAACTAATTATTACAAAAAATGAACTGTTAGCAATATTTATCACAATCCTATGTGTTTACTACAATCTAGTGTCAGACACACATATCTATAGATAAAGGAGGCTTTCAGCCTAATGCCAAGCCACACCCTGTCTGTCTGTCTGTCAACTCCTCAATGGAAGAAGCGCTTGTTATAGTAACACCATTTAGTTTAGTAAACATTTCAACATAGCACGTGTTGGTTTGGCATTGATGGATGATAAGCTGTGAATGATTGTACAATGTACTGTTTTATACCACACTGTAAGCTTGGAGTGATAGCACTCAGTTTTACACATAGCACTCTGTTTTATACCACACTGTAAGCTCCAAGTGATAGCACTCAGTTTTACACATAGTACTCTGTTTTATACCACACTGTAAGCTCCAAGTGATAGCACTCAGTTTTACACATAGCATTGTTTTATACCACACTGTAAGCTCCAAGTGATAGCACTCAGGTTTACACATAGCATTCTGTTTTATACCACACTGTAAGCTCCAAGTGATAGCACTTTGTTTTACACCATATATCACTCTGTTTTATACCACACTGTTGGCTTGGAGTGATAGCACTCTGTTTCACATCACATACATCACACCATCTTATCGTCAAGATTGAGTGATAATATTCAGTTTTACAGAAAACACTGTGGTTGATTGAATTCATTTTGCAAACGTACACACTGACACTAAACTACTGATAATATAAATTTCAGAGCATGGCAAAACAATATACCTCAAGTACAAAAAATCTACCTGGAATTCCCAGGGTGTGGCACCAAAATTATGGTACAATGTCAGAGAAACTAACACTAGTTTGACCAGATTTTGCTGTTTATGTTACCGGGGTTTCCAGACCTTAGCAAAAACACTGAAAAAGATATGGTTTCATTTATACATTAGACATGGTAATTAATTAGTCATAATAAATGTCTTAACAGGAAGTGTTTTGATTGATGATGGTAAAAGAGGTAAACTCTACTTGTGTTACCAGTATTCCCTACTAAAACTGTGTATGGTATGGAAAACAAGTACAAGTTTTACCAGAAATGTTGACGTTTGTTAGATTGACAGTACAAGTTCAAAAAACAAAATGTTCATTTGAAAATGTGCATTACTGTAAACTTGTGGGATCCTTTTCGAATGTGTATGAAGCATGTAATTTCATCAAGTGTATTCTCATATACTTGTGGTACAGTTAAATTAAACATGGAGAAAGTTTTCATTTTCTTGACTCTACATGTTTACGTTCCTTGTAGACATTCAGTGTAACATGTATGACAGGTTCAAAACATACATGGTGTCATCTCTATTTGACTATCTATCCATGGTCTACATCACAGCTCTTGTGTGTATGTGTATGTGTATGTGTGTGTGTGTGTGTGTGTGAGTGTGTGTGTGTGTGAGTGTGTGTGTGTGTGTGTGTGTGTGTGTGTGTGTGTGTGTGTGTGTGTGTGTGTGTGTGTGTGTGGCGGTGCATGTGTATCGTGTGCGTGCGTGCGTGCGTGCGTGCGTGCGTGCGTGCGTGCATGCGTGCGTGCGTGTACATGAACAAATTCTTTCACTTGTGAGTAAACCCTACTTGACACTTACAAAGTACCTGTGCCAATGTTCAAGACCTGGGAGAGAACTGGAGGGCATTCCATCAATATCTTGGACAGCTTCGGTGAAGCATGCTGCAAGAGGACACTGGAGAATGACTGTGTTATACCTTGTGGAACCAGGGCACAATGACTAAGATAGTATGATCGATATACCTGTCACAAAATACATTTAATTCTACTCTCCTTCATTCATGTCAACTGAACTGTTTTAAAAACAAGTCATGTGATCAAGACTGCTGCACTAATCTCAGCAAAACATGACATTCACCTCTGAACTTTGACCTTGGTGACCTCCTTTAACTTTCACTGGGTAGTTGACTTCACTGGGTATTAGGCATTTATGGGGGTGGGGGGTGGGGGGGGGGGTGTTGTTCAAACAAATTACAGGCAATGCTTTGTGATGCTGAATTTTGTGAAATATGAAAACACTAACCAGGGCTTGCAAAGATACATTTGCAGTAAACAAACCCCTCTTTTCCATCAGACCAACCTGTGGCAACTCACCATTCAAACAACAATCATGTAATCATGTATTACTGTAATGCTGTTAAATTTATGGAAATCCATAAAAAATGGGCCTCAATCTTTTTTTCTTCAAATATATCTGGCAGCCGAGAGATAACACATTCTGAAGTTGAATGACATGTTAGTAGGTCAGGGTTCTGTTCAACAGTAAGACTTGAACTGTTTTCAAGGCTATCTGGTGAACTGACATGAAATTACTTTCTGCAGGATTGCGATTTATTTATGAACACCCCATACATAATACATAAAATCTATATCACTCACAGCTGACGTCGTTTCATCTGGTTATCTTAAAATATTATGCAGCAAAATAAAACCTTGTCATAAGACAGGATTATGTCTCAGTTTTTACACGGAAATCCAGGGATTTTTTCTAGAATTGCTGTGAACTATTGTATTCCCTGCAGTATACTTACAATAATTTTGTTCTTTTTTTTTTCACTCTGTAAAAGGCAATGGGTTCAATAATGTTGCAAGACCTACCCTCAAATTCGTTGTAAATATTTTTTATTTCAAGAGTCCATGACTGACCAACATTTACAAAAGGTAGCTGAAAGTCAACTAACTCGCCTCTTTCAACCAACTTTGTTAATAAATACAAAATGTATCTGCCTTGAGTTGGCTAGGCTTGAATAATCAAGAGACTACACAAAACATGTCATTCAGTGAAACCCTGCTGAACAGCACTCTAGCTTCTTTCAATTCAGGGTTCTCCCCAGACTCAAAATGAGTGCTGGTCAGTTACTAAGATTCATCAAGACCAACATGCACTATGTAAATTTAAACAGCCATCAATGTTTGTTATCACTGAAATCGGTAATTTTATCAATAATGAAATAACTGGAAATATTTTGTAAAGATTCCATTTTCTGAATTCTAGTTGTCCTAACCAGGGTGGAAAGAACCCTGTTTGATCAAATTTTCTATATTTTAATACTGTGTGGAAAATTTGTAAAATGCTTGTGTCTTCCAACTTCATAAAAATTTCTAATTTATCAAATTAATTGATATTTGTTTTAAACCTATGTTGGTGTTTAATATCAAATTACAGCTACCAATGCAAAATGTTCCTGTCAGCAAACATGCTACTGCTGTGCCTCTATGCTAGGCTAGTTCCAAACTGGTACAGTATTACGTATCAAAAACTTCATTACTTTACCAGTCTAGTCAAGACGATTACTAAAGGTGTTAACTTGTGGTGCTCCCCTGTAGTGAGTGAAGCGTGAAGGGCGCATGTCAGTAGTAATCCATCACAAACTGACAAGCTGTCGTCATCGGACTGCACTGATATGCAAATGTCTAACCAGGACTCTTCCTCCTGTCTGTTTAAACTAAAATCACACGGGGATGCGACAACGTCATCATGTTTATATGAACACAGTTGGAGGGGGCACAGAAACATGTGCTCGAACTGCATTGACTAAACTGGTAAAGTAATGAAGTTTTTAATCGTAATACAGTACCAGTTTGTAACTGACTACCTCTATCCACCCATTGTGTATAAATTCATCTAAATCCCAAATATACCAACTCATTTTATACATAACAATACATTATTGAAATGCAAATATTACATCCACTAATCTCTGAAAGTTCCAAGGAAGACTAGTATGTGTGTTGGATGTCATCCTGACCCCCGTTCATATAGTATATTTGGTATTTGACATTAAGTGACAGATGGCGCAAGCTGTTGTTACTTCAGCACAGATTCCTCAAACTATTCCATTCAATACAGCCCCATCTGTTACTGTTTATGTGTTAAGTGATTAATTATTTATGTTGAGCATACTCCAAGATATGATTAGCCTTAGCCTCTGTAGCTACAGCACGCTGGACGGTTAAACCTTGGCAAGCATTTCTCTCCACTCGGCCTGCAAACTGAAGTATTGGAAACTCAGTAATGTTGGCCAACATTGCCAACACTTCCTAATATTCCAAATTAGGCCACATATTTTCAACTGTGGTTACTTTTATATTGATGTAGAGATGAATATAGATATGTATGCAATAATGTCAACTTGTCCATAAATATCAAGAAATATGAATTTTTGGTTCAGCTATACCAACCATGCATCACACTGTAAAAATGAAATACCTGGTTTGAATACTAATACTACACTAATACTTTGTACATTTTCTCAAGGGTCTACCTTTTGTAAATTTTCCATAGCACAAACCAAAATCTTCACACACCTTACTTGTCAAGTTGGTAATCTATTTCTGCTTATTTTGAGACAGAAAGAACTCCTTTGTATTGATATATTTGTATATTGTTATGCTGATAATTTTATGGTTATTTATCATGTGCTAAGCAGGTAAAACCTTCTAGGGGGCTCCAGTCATTTTACTGGGGTTACCAAACAAAATTATGGTAGATTGTATGGAAGCCATGCAACTTTACCTCTTTTCTCCTTTCTGTTATAGGGGTTTCCCAACCTTAGCAAAAACACTGGTTCTAAATCATTAACTACATTCACTGCACTGTAGTCACTGACCCAAAACTAAAATTATTTCATTTTTCTACATTTGTGACTAGGCTTGAGGAAGATACAGGACTACAAAATGGTCAAGAGATTTCATATTTTGTGACAAATCACTCACACTTTTCATGGTCCTTCATATCCTACACTGCTAGTATGGTGGGTATACTCCTAATAGAAATCTCAACAGGAATGAGTTTAACTACTGACACGATTTTTGATGAGCCAGACAGTACAATGTAACAATATTAAGATTTTTGTTGAGGTACTTGACATTTTTTCAGCTTTACTTTACTGTTGATACAAAACAGTCCTCGATACAAGCGTAAGCTAACGGGTCGAGGTGGTCATTACACGCCGTACAAAAAACGTCAATTGATCATCAAAAATCAATTGCCCCAGCATCTGCATATTTTTCGCATGGTCAAGGGTACCTCGGGGAAGTCACTGAACTAACGTTTTCTTTCTCTGACTCCTCGGAAGGGGGCAGCCCTTCAAAGATTGACTTTTTGGGAAAACAAAAATCACCGACCTGCCCTGATTTACATGACATTTTGACCTATGCTGACCACCAACTTGACCAGTTAAACCCCACAAGGTGAATTTATCACATACATGATTTCACCCACACTGACCACCGACTTGACCGGTTAACACCCACAAGGTGAACTTATCCCATACATGATTTCAGCCACACTGACCACCAACTTGACCTGAAGAGGATTTAAAGTTAAATTCGAGCCCAGCCATACCATTTAACTAGTATAAATGATGTCACATTTCATGCAAAACATTCACAATAAACAAACTGTCTGGTGCCGCCACCCTGGATGTTTAAGGTCACTGTACTTATTTCCTGACAAAATACAACACAAGAACAGTAACTCAGCTGTATGAAAAATACATACTGTTTCTATTAATATTTGATACTTAGTCACCTCAATTCTCCACTACACCCAACAAATCACAAAACATGAGAATTGGAAACTAGTTATTTTACATTCACTGCCAATCTTCTGACAACATAGCACATAGAAACAGCAACTGCGTCACAACCATTACAACCACAAATCTCGGCCATATTTTATAAATGATTGACAACAAAAGGTCACGACCTCCTAGTTCTACAGGAGTCAGCCAATTTGACAAACAGCTGCTACAATCAGAAGTACAACCTTCATCCTCCATTGAATTCACATGTATCTGATCAGCTATCCTTGACACAGCAACAATCAACACCTAAGAACTCCTTACACTTTCCGTAACACCTTGTATTGAGTTGATAATCTGTTCCTTCCTACAGCATGGGTTCTTCAAACTGAAAACTTGACACTAACAAGTTGTACGGCCATTGTACTTGTTTCATTTCGTTAGAGTGCTTCAATATTGCAAATTACAACAATTGTTTTCCTTTGTTCTTCACATCGAACACAGTAACTAAAGAAACACTATCACAAAATGATAAATCTACCTGATCAGTTTTGTGCAAAATGTAGTCACATGGAATTATGAATAAATACATTTTTGATGCAACTGGCATTGTGTTGTTCAAAATTTAACATGTACATGTGGTAGTTTGTTTGAGCAACAATTTTCTATTGATTTCCATTGACTTAATAGACAACCACCCTAAAACCATGGTATGCTTTTTTTCACTCCAATGTTTAACTGGAAGCAAACACTACAATTCCTGCTGGTCAAAGTCAAAGAGACGAGATCACGCTGAAAACGTGAGTGAGATGTCAGCATACTACCCATTTCAAAATGCTCCATGTGTTGCTACTTTTGCCGATTTTGACCATTTCTTGGGTCTTGAATGTTCTGTAATTAATGTTGGAGTTAGGAAATGTCTGATCTTTTGGCAGGTAAGGTGTAATTTAGCAGAGAAATCAACCCAACTTTAAGATTCAGACCTAAATCGCTTCTGTTCATTTGCATTTACGTTACAGGAATTGTAGCATTTGCTTCAACTTAAACATAGCAACAACAACAAAAAGCACAAAAACAGAAGAAAAACCCATCAAAATTACAACGCAGACTATAATTATTGCAGCTACTATCTAAGATACTACATGAAAGACAGCACACATACAACCAAGATATGATAGCGTTCAATTGTAAAGATGAACACAGAAAATACTTTGTATTCAAAGCATGGATACAATATGCAAGGTCAATGCCCTTTTCTTTTCATATCAGGAATTGTAGAAAAAGCTTCCACAATCTCTACGATCTGAAACAGGTTTTGATTCAGGAAGAACTGATTATTACCAGTGTTATCTATCATATAAGATTTGAATATTTTATCTCCATATTTCCTACTGACAGACGTATTTAAAATTTATCAGAGCGTACATTTTACCCAGGTTCTCCTACCATAAAATGTACAGATATTATTTTTTAATAGATTTCTCCTCTGTAAAGATGACAACAGTCTAATGCTATCCATGAAATTGAATGTTAAGATCTTTACAGATGACAATGACTCCATTTCTCTCTCTTTCGTTACTTACGCAAAACACTGCTTTTAAATATCCTTACATTTATTTGGCGACAATGTAGAAAATTGTTGTATCTTTGTACAAACCTGTCAGTGGGCCTCAGCTCGACTAGAATCCAGTCAATGACTTGGGTTTAGGAACCCTCTAGTAACAATCAAAGGGGAAATCGGGTAAAACTGATATAGCTTTCAATATACTACATACCATAATTATGGGACTCCTGATAGAGTGATTGGGGGAACTCCGGGAGATTTTACATGTGTACCATCCTTCGCACTGCTTCCATGAATCAATCATTTGAAATGATGACATGTACTCTATCACTGATTCTGTTTGGGAATATTGATAAAGTGACTTGGAGCTCATGTACATGTATGTATGACACAGCACATGTATACATACTATCCTTAGCAAAAACACTGCTTCCAGGTATCAATCCTTTGAAATCTGGCACATACCCGGTACTCTATCACAGGCAACTCCTGGAAATTATTCAGAATTGGACCATTCCTCCTTACTTTTAGCTTTGAAGAAGATTAAATCCATCCCTCCATCTTACAAAACCACAAGATCACTCACTGGTTGTTTTTATTGGAGAAATCTACTGCCAAGAACAGGGATAATCCAGGAAACACAAGACTAACAAGAGGACATCTTGATAAGCTAATTCTTCCATACATGTGCAAGAACAGATCTTTACCTTTCTACTTTATTCTTTCCTTTGACAATACATATCTGAAACAACCCAACCAATGTCCCCTCTAACGATGGCCAAATTTTGTTGTTGGGAGTCAAATGACAAAAGTGTCATCTCTTATGAGTCACAACTTAGTACGAGATAGGGGAACATCAAATTTTGATGTGTCACTAGATATTGTGTAGGTCAGTGGGTGCGTCAATTTGGCTTAGAGGGCACACTACTCTCCAGATATACAATTCAATCAAAATCCATAACTATCTAAATCAGCTGTAGAGGATGGAACTCAGTCCTCATAACCTTTCAGACATGTATGAACACAATTGTAAGATATTTTCATAATCTGACTGATGAGGATCTGCACAATTCTGATGAAGCAGGAAAGAAATCGAGTGTATCTGAATCACAAATTATGTTAAAACTGAGACCTGTGGTGAGTTGTGATACAGGTCAAATGATGTGACATCCCATAATGTTTTCCCCATGCTGTAAAACCTTTAGATACAGCCTGCAAATTGTACAGGTCTTGTAAAAACACTAGTGACACTAAAACACATTTTGTTTGTGATTTAAAAATAGAGGCATTGATTTTTTAAGCAGGCAGCCCATCATATTTCACTTTGTTTCCTTTGTCACCATTTCAGTTTTACTGTATGTGTTTCTGACAAGCAGGTTTATAACTTATTGGAACTACATTGTATATTATGCTATACTTATCCACAAAGTCTGCCATCACAATGGTAAGTGTTTTACTGTTTCAGGCTTTGAATTTAGCAGTAGTCTTGGACACACAGACTACAAAAACATCATACATGTATCTAGACATAGCCTTGAGTTAAGTTGTATAGGGATTTGTAGTCTATTCCAGGCTTATTCCAGTTAGAAGGTTATTTACTCTAAGGAAAACCTTGACACAACAACAGGAAGATCCTGGGAATTATATCAAGGGAATTCTATTCCTCACTGTGGTATTTACATTGTAATCTATTCTAGGTGTACAACTTGTCAAAATTTATCAGCTCTGTGGAAAACCTTGACACAACTATTGACTGTGATATGTACATTGTAATATATTCTTGGTGGAAATTTATTTATTCCATGGATAACGTTGACACAACAAGGAGAAGATATTGTACAAGATACCAATGTCACTATATTCCTCACTGTGGTATTTACATTGTAATCTATTCCAGGCCTTTTCCAGGTACAAATTTGTCAACTCCATGGATAACATGGATATGATACCAATGTCACTATATTCCTCACTGTGGTATCTACATTATAATCTATTCCAGGCCTTTTCCAGGTACAAATTTATCAACTCCATGGATAACCTGGATATGATGCCAAGGTCATTCTATTCCTCAGCTTCATATTTACATTGTAATCTATTCCAGGACTTTTCCAGGTACAAATTTGTCAACTCCATGGATAACCTGGATATGATACCAATGTCATTCTATTCCTCAGTTTCATACACATTATAATCTATTCCAGGCCTTTTCCAGGTACAAATTTATCAATTCTATGGATAACCTGGATATGATGCCAAGGTCATTCTATTCCTCAGTTTCATATTTACATTGTAATCTATTCCAGGCCTTTTCCAGATACAAATTTATAACCTGGATATGATGCCAAGGTCATTCTATTCCTCAGTTTTCATATTGACATTGTAATGTATTCCAGACTACAGAAGCAAATAACCAATGCTTTATATGTATCTCAAGATTTTTTGAGGGATAGAGGTCTCTAACCCACAATTCTACATTTTACACCACATGAATTCATAATTACATTTGCATATGCATAAAAAAAAAATTTTCAACAAAGTTTTTTTTCAAGAAGCTTCTTCATAATATTTGACGTTACAGCTAATTTTATAAATTAGTAACTATGTGCTGTATGAATCTGGAACAACTCCAAATGACTGCACTATATCAATATCTGGGCCAAGATTTTGTCATATTAGATCATGAAATATTGAGAAGAACACACAACATCTTTTCCACTATACTTCCTCCAACATTTCTCCATCAAGACATATTGGTACAATATATCATTCTACAATATACTATCACTCAACTGAAAACCACTTGGGAACAAAAGGCCCCTTATGTCACTCATAAAATTCTGCTGGCTGAAAGAAGAAACCCTGCAGTACATAAATGTTATCTCTTAGAAATGATACTTCACTAATTTGACAAGATAGATGAGAATATTATGGTAGAAACTTTGTATTCACAGATCTAGAATAGAATAAATGGCGTCAACCTCATATTGATTTTCAGTGAATGAAACTGTATATAACACCTGCTAGCAACATTTTTTAAGGAGGCCCCCGACTGTATGTATATACACAACAGTGTGCCTTTTAAGACCAATTTGACACACCTCTGACTGTTTTAGCCAAGGTGTGAGAACCCCGGTAACAGACAGAGTAAAACTGACATAGTTAACATACTTTGTAATATAATATTGGTGGGGAAATCAAGCAATATGACTGGGGAACTCAGGTAAGTTTTACCTGTTTACCGCCCTTAAAAAACACACCGACACTCTATTTTTGACCAATCACTCACTATGCAGTGACTACCATGACAATTTTTCATTATGTTTATTAACCCCACAGCAATAAATGTTGTATCTTTATTAGAGGACACACTGATACTATGTCATGAACCCATCAACTTCATGTTTACAAATATTGATGTTTATCAATAAGGGATTTTACGTCTTGTTGCAGATCTCGTGATATATACAAATATGCCTAGCAACAACGGTTGTTAACATGTGATCATGGTTAAGCTTTCGCCGTGGCAATATGTGATGATGTTGAGAAAGAATAGTGTTGTTAAGAGCTTGACACTTCCAGCTTGACCACCCCTCAAGTGACGGCTGCAATGGCTAACGCTCGTGAGATCTGCGCTGAGACAAAAAACGGCTTATTCAAACTTGTCAAAGGAATTGAATGGGAGGTGTGAAATTGACAATGGTGAAATTGATCTGTTTGTTCTCATTGTTTCAAATAAAGCTGAAAACAATAGAATCTTGTTTTATACAATGTATTTATTGTGAGTGAATGATACAGACTCAACAGGTGTCAAGACATCTCTAGCTGTAAATCAGTGGAGAAATGACAACCAAATAATAACTGTAGACAGTTTTACTAACGAGTATTTTTGCAAAGTTTTTACAATTTGGGGGAAGGGAGATAACATTTCTCAAATTAAATGACATGACTGCATACATTTTTTTATTACTAGGGCCTAGAAAAAAAACATTATTTGATTCCGGTTACCCAACCCCACCTAGATTTTCACTGACGACCCTAAACTTTTTTTTACATATTCGATAAAAAAATACTAAAATCGTAAACATTGTGTCGCCAGAGATAGTGGATGCAGAAACTGACATCAACTTGAAAAGACAATATACAACTGTTCTTCAAATGTGTAATGGCTGTACATCTGATAGGAAGAAATAAACAATACAGAGACCATTTGGAAAGCAATGGAAAACCTGAACTAGACACTCACACATGAAAAAAAAAATTAATAAAAATAAACTAAAAAATCTACCTACCCACCTAATTCTAAAATCTAGTGTAACCAGAACCATGCAATTTCATTTATTAGGCCTAACAGGTCTTTTTTTTCAAACTTTCAAACAATTTGGAGAGACAACATTTTTCAAATTGATGAATAAAATAACTGCAAACAATTTTTACTGACAAGATGTTTTTGCAAAGCTTCCACAGTTTGAGCAGGTCTTTGAAGGGTAGGAAGAATTTGTGATGATTTTTTTCTTCAAATGTATGAATGAATGAATGAATGAATGAATGAATGAATGAATGAATGAATGAATGAATGAATGAATGAATGAATGAATGCTAAAAGTTAATAACATCCCCATTCATTATAAATCTCACAAACAAACCTGCTAAATACTATGATATAGTATATGTTTCATTTTAACTGACATGACTGTCTATTTCAGTATATTTCCATTTCATTGCACCATCTTTTAAACGATTTGAAAAGACAGGATCAGAATGCTTCAGAAGATACAGTGAGTGTATATGTGTATGTATGTATGTGTGTGTGTGTGTGTGTGTGTGTGTGTGTGTGTGTGTGTGTGTGTGTGTGTGTGCAATATTGCATCTACTTTCAAAAATAATACCTAACTATAAGTAAACTACAAAATTTTCCTCAAGACATTTCAATTCAACCTTGTTACACATCTGACTATATTTTACAACCCCCATCAACTATACTACAATTCTACACCCTACATACACACATAGACTCAAAATTAACTGTTTTCTTTGGTAGTCCTAGTAGGCTATACCGATTTCAGAAAGTGGTAGCCCAAGGATAGTATATATATTCCTGAACAAAAAACAGAGTTCTATTTGAAATATGTGTGTTATTAAAATATTTTAATGTCGGTAAACCTTCCATCCTTTAAATCATCACATTATCAGTGGCAGCCTCAGTGGGCTACCACCTGCAAATTACAGTAGCCCCATGATATGAATTGGTAGTCTGTGGACACAGGACTACTGTTCATTTTCAGCCCTGCACACACTCTACATATTGCTAATTATTGTCATTTATGTTTTCAAATGGCTCTCTACAACTATAGTTGGCTCAATGCCAGGTACTAACAACCTGTTGCCTTGATGCTTTACATGGCATGCCCTTGACCTTCCTACCCATAGTGCACTGCAATTCCAATTATGTAACTGTTATATGTAGGTTGACTATCAGAAATGTTTATGTTGTATGATGAACGGACAAACACAGCTCTCCTGTAAGACCAGAAGTTAATTGACAACATGGTAGCTCACGAAATGGCATCTAATACCAATTGACACAATGGAAAACTAGCATTACATAAAAATGTATGAAAACCACGAAAAAAACTCATCAACATTTTATACTTAATGTCCTACTAGAAGTCAATACTATATTGTCATGATAACAGTATACTTTAACGTAACAATATAGCTAATTATTCTGTACATTAACCCATGTTGTGATCATTTCCAAACGAGAACACAGCACAGCTAAATGGCCTGCCTCCATTTTTTTATGAATTTTCACTCAACATTTTCACTGAATCAGAATCCATATCTTGTGTATAATTATAAATTTATCAAAACTGAAAATAATCAAAGGATAATAAATCACCTGATTTAAGCTTGCCGACGTAAAATTACTCCACAAAATGAATGGCTATGTGATATACGTTTTCATTAATTTTACATATTCAAAATATGCAAGCATTCAGATCTATCATTATTGATTTTCCTGTTACACTCCACTTGTAGCAGCATGGTACTGTTGTATTCTACATAAGGTCTATAAATGGTGATTAGACATAGGGTCACCAAACACGGGCCATCGAAATCTAACAGCCCTATACAAAATCTCTAATTACATTCAATGCACCTGGAAACTAAGCTCATTATGCAGACATTTTGCACTGATTATAATAGATGGTGCTGTAGGCAAGCTAAGAATGCACATATCCTGTTCTTGCTGGTTTCTTGTATGTAGATTTCCAAACACACAGAAACACCTGTTGCTAACCATGAAATATACTTCACTTTAATTCATCAATTTATTAGTTGGCTAACAAGAAATTCTGTACACTAAATATTGTTTTGATCAAGCATGTGAATCATAATTATTATTCATAATTAATACATTTCAGCATTTTAACTTTGAGAGAATATTAATATGTATGTGAGAATATAGTGATATTTGTATGATGATAATCTTGTGTCTACTGACAATGTCTACTTTCATAGCATTACAACGCTGATGCATTAAAATGGGCATTTCATGAAATGTATCAATTGTTTAACGGCCTACATCGTTCATTTGTCTGTCCCTGTCTCTTTCTCAAACTACAAACCTTGTTCTTATGTTATGTGTGTCTTTCTATCTTTCAAAGGTTTCTTAACAAATAGTGTTGTCTTTCTCAAACTACAAACCTTGTTCTTATGTTGTGTTTTTCTATCTTTCAAAGGTTTCTTAACAAATAGTGTTGTCTTTCTCAAACTACAAACCTTGTTCTTATGTTATGTGTCTTTCTATCTTTCAAAGGTTTCTCAACAAATTGTGTTGTCTTTCTCAAACTACAAACCTTGTTCTTATGTTATGTGTCTTTCTATCTTTCAAAGGTTTCTCAACAAATTGTCTTGTCTTTCTCAAACTACAAACTTTGTTTTTATGTTGTGTCTGTGTCTTTCTATCTTTCAAAGGTTTCTCAACAAATTGTGTTTATCTGTCTCTCCTTCTTAAACTGCAATGATTATTCATGTCCGTCTGTCCGTGTCTATTTCTCAAACTGCCACCATAGTTCATGTGTCAATTTTACTCAAACTGCCTCCTTTTTTCTGTCTGTCTGTCTCTGTGTATCTATCTTTTTCAAACTGCCAACACTGATCAACTGTCTATCTGTCCTGTCTATTTGTCTTTGTATATACATCCAATCTATGCATACAAAATTAAGTGTGTGAGGTATGTCTTCCATTCATTGTCTTTGTATCAATCTATTGTCTCAGGTAAGTATATCCCCTACTTCTCAGTGTGCCATATTTAAGGCTGTCTTTACAAATAAACATTAATTAGCTAATGTCACACACAAAATATTGTGAAAGGCCCCCATAGTGTGATAAATACTGTACGGACTTCATATATAAACATGATTTTTGTACTATGTGGTTTGGTCATTGCACGGGACACAATACTAATCACAAAGCAAATTATTAATGGGCACAGTGGTTGCAATTATCATTACAAACACTATCATGTTTATTTATCAGTTTCTAACCACCTGCAAAACAACCCTTCATACATCTAATCTGAGGTCGAAGCACGTACATGGATGACCTCTGGATGACCCCAAGTATGCATCCACTCTACACTTGTGTATCCATGGACAGACAAACAAAATTTTCAAACTCAGACATCCAATGCGATCTTTAAACAAGGCACCTGGGATTTTCTCCAGACTTCAAAATTTCCGTAAAGATTAATTGGTGGAAAACATCATAGGTTTGATAACAATGGCTTCATGGGCATACACACTAATTTGAGATAAGCTGGATTTCTAGGTAAACAAGTACTAAAATGAAAACTTTCATGGGCAATTATTATTAAGAAAGAAAAGTGCACACAACACAGACATACATTTTTCACTCGAGAGTCCCTAATTGCCGCAAAACAATTACTACCACGACAACCACCTGCTATTTCACAAAAGAAACCAGTCTGACCTTTGATGACCTCAGCCACAAAAGAAAATTAAGTCTTCCATTGAAAAACATCATGAACTACGCAGCTTTCAAATCAGATGCTATTATTCACCAAATATGCCAGTCTACATGATGTCACTTCAGGAGGACCAATGTCCTCTAAGAATTAATAAAATAAAATTACTTCCTCACTTACTAGATTAGCAAACCTGTGTTCCTCAAAACCTGTTTTTTTCTCCAATGAAAAAAACAAACTCTGGGAGTAATATGGTCATGGAGTCTGAATTTTGAAACGAAAGTTAGTGAAAAGCTGAGATTGTGTACCTCATCACAATATATCTATGCACATAAAAAAAAACATGATTTTTTTTACCAGCCCTACAAATAGTGGGGTTGGTTTGGAACATTTGCATGCACAGTTTTCAAATCAGCAAGAAATTGTCACAAGGACTGCAAAAGGTAAAAGGCTGACAAAACACAAAATGTGGTTTTATTATACGTCTATAATCAACAAATTAGTTTTTGTTTTTTGCGACTGAAAATACAACAATAACAACAACACATTCCAATCAAATGTTCTCACAAATATTATGGACATGAGTACAATAAATTTCATTTTCCCAAATTATCCCGTTCTAAAACCTGAGCAGAACTTTAGTTTGTATTTGGTAAAATTCTACAATATCCTATCCACAATCCTTCCAGTCTATATATTCATAGTTTTAAAATCATCCTAAAAGGAAGCAGTATCTTGCCTTGTTTAATATCTTCAACTAACATCATTGATAATTCAACTCCAGTTTCTTCAAGTCATGTGCAAGATTCTGCCCTCTATGGCAACATAGGAAAACTCTCCTGGTATCCTTGTAATCAAACATTGATTCACGTCTTCACACAGATAGAGCAGGAAATTTGATGTCAACGACGTTATTGTGTCTTCAGAACTAAGTCAAACAAGGAAGCCTTGCTGCTGAGACTGTAAAACCTAGTTTACTATACTACCCCATTTACTCTACACAACCAAATATCTTGTGTAACTGCCTCAAGTCACGTCTGCCTGGGTCAACATCGTAGCGTAATTAAGTACATATTACAAATCTTTCATTAAGTTGCACACTTAATTTTGTATTTTCTTTATGAAATACGGAGATACAACGGTTATAGCTCTTAAATGTGTGACGCAACTAATACACATATTCCATATTCCAAAATTAAATTTATGGTGGATCACAACATTATCAAATGTCTATTGTGAGAAATTTATCAAAGTAATGTTCTTATATATTTGGCTCTAAGTTTATCAATAATGCAAATATGCACCAGTGATACAACTACAGCAGAGATATCAACATGACTTACCAATCTTATTTATACATTTTTTATGGGTAAAAATAATTACTTTGTTTTCAACCTAACCATGTATGCAATTTATAAGTAAAGGATGGCAAACAGACTGTGTTTTTTGTCTTTTTTAGGCAGTTTATGAGACATGAGACAAGCCTTCAGTCAAAGAAATACTCCCCAACAGGTGTGTTACATGCCAAAGTTATCAGGCAAATTGGAATGATTTCCCTAGATACAAAACTGCATAATTTATGGGGCAATTTGCCATTTGACCTTGAATATTGAGATCAAAGTCAAAGGTCAAGATATAAAAAGAAAGCTTACCTTTGGGTATAGATATATAAATGGAATCTTTGTGCATTCAACTTTTCAGTTAATGTTTGTCAAGGTCAAAATCTCATCATTGATAATATGATGAGGGTAGGCACTTGACGCTTTGCTTTATTAATATTTTATTACTTTTGGTTGTGTGTGTGATATTTGAATGTATGAATTTGCAATTCTGATGTAATATTCAAATAATACCATATTTTTCAAAAAATATACAACTCAAAGTATTTTTATATCAATTTGATTACACCACACTCACTCTCACCTTTATGTTAGTGAGGGGGCTGGTGGTGAACAAACAATCCCATGAGGCAAATGGTGGTGAAAGAGTTAACGTGTTTGCTTTGTCTTCACATGGTGTCAATCACAGTGGTGTTACTACAAATTTCACAATGGTTTATACCATATATAAACGTGTTGATGTTGTGCACTTTTGTTCATTTAGGAGGATGGGGAGAGGTTTTGGCCTACATGAAGTTAATTTATGGGGGGGGAGGGGGGGCACTTGTGTGACTTTGTGAAATCATTCCGTAGGGAGTATCAATAAAAGATGACCATGCATGCACTCATGTGATTTGAACTCTACAATCATTTTTTACCCAAATCTTAAAATATAATTTATATTTATATATTTATGAATAAACACTTGCTATGCATGATACTAATTTCCAAGAGAGAGGAAGCACCAATACCATTCACATAACAGATACAAACATTTAAATATTGATAAGGCCAAATTAAAAAAGTCTTTTGGTTCCAGTTACCTGACTCTACCCCCACCTAGTTTTTCACACCAACCCTTAATTTTTTTTTTTACATATTCGAGAAATATAATAAGAAAATCGCAATTGACATCAACTTAATAAAGACAAAATAAAACTGTTCCTCCAATCTGTAATGGCTGTACATCTGATAGGAAGAAATAAACAATACAGAGACCATTTGGAAAACAATTGAAAACCTGAACTAGACACTCACACATGAAAAAAAAATATAATAAAATAAAATAGAAAATCTACCTACTCCACCTATTTTAAAATTGAATGTAATCGGAACCACACAATTATTTTTACGCCTAATCTGAATAACAATGGACAGATGACCTTGTCCAGTGACATAGAAATATATCTTCTATATTCTCTCTTCTAGATCACACTAACTTCTTTTAGACCATACACAAGCAATGTTTATGTATTTGAACAGAAAATTTGATTACACACCCTGGTCATTCTACATCACGACAATCCATGTTTACATCACTGTTTCTGCGGTGCTCGAGATACAAGTCAAAACATTCCAAATCACCATTATTTCCCCATTTTCATAAATTATGCTTCAGGAGGTATAATTATATTATTCTCCCATATTTTACTTTATTAAGCCGGAAAATACTCATCACAACCAAAGGGTTTTGTCCCTACTCGTCTCGCAACTCGTAGTGACAAGGCCCCTTAGGTCACTTGTATTTTCCTTGGCTGAAAAAAGAATAATATTGGGAAATAGTATCTAAATATGTTAAAGTTTATTTGGCAATACATCACCTGTCAATGGAGGGAAGCATGTGTGCTCTTCACAGCATAATGATATGTGGATGACATGTAAACAACAAATCACTACATTGTTATGTAAAATAACCTCCCTTACTTTTGAAGTCATGGAACAAACCCATTCATTCTATTATAATCTGCAGAGAACCCTTCAATGTCATCGAAAGTAGCAGTGTCACTCCAAATAACTTGGAATGCTATTTTTACCTTCTTGAAAGTTTCAATCCTGGGTCATTGCATTAGTGTTATCTTAATAAGAATTCCATGGCATCATTCTTTTGTTGTAGACCAACTTTTCTATTGTTCTGACAAACATTTTCACTTTTAGATTTTTGAATTTTAATCCTAATTCAAAGTGGGCCTACATAACAAATGAAAGTTTGATGTTCTCAACAATACTTAACTCATCAGGTTTCCAAAAATTATAACTAGCATTCGCCATGACAAAAGTATCATAAGGTAAGCAAAATCTGAACACTTTGAAATATGTCTTCTAATTGTTTATCAAAAAATGTCATTATCATTTGTGCAAGCAAATATACTTGACATGTTGTAGTTACTGTAGACATTACCAGCTTTCATTATTCTGTAAACGTACCAAATTTAGGATGAACTCTTTCATTGTTTCATTGTGTGTAGACAGGAGGTTTTTATCACATTTAGGACACTCAACTCTGGAATATAACCAGCAACAGTCAAGCATTTACAAGGGGAACTTGTTACAAACTGGGAACGTAAATAAATGAATTGGCTCAATAACACTTGGCACAGTATAAAACTGTTCATATTAAACCATGAGATGTAAAAAGTGTGTTTGTAGTTCCAACATGTGCCAAGTGTTCTGTTTGAATTTACTTTCCCTGTTGGTAGTAAGTTGTGCTTGTAACTGCTCGGCTGTCACTGGTTGTATCAAAAGTGAATGACATTGCTAAAGTGTCACAATGAACTGTGAATTGTTGTATCATTACCTCTGTACCTCAGGAATATTTTATGGTGGCAATAGTGTGCACTTCCTGACCTTGCCCGCATGCAATACAAACACTGAGGACACACACATGAAAGACAGGCAGGAGGCATACTGTCCACAGATACCAGTGTTTTTGCCAAGGATTTGAATTTCAATAACAAATTAAAGAAACTGCCACTACTTCCGGTACATTATACCATAAATTTTGATGGGGAAATTTGATCAAATTGATGTAAGGTCTGGATGGATTTTATTACAAAACTGCTGCACACCTTCACAAAATTATAAGCGGTATCAAATCATATGCAGTATTATAATAATGCATTATGCAGGGCGGAGGTAATAAAATCCTTTCTCCTAAAATTTAAATAAGTGATTTCAATATAACCTATGATATATATCACATTATACCATCGTATCCAATGCCACGTTACACAATCAAACAACACCCAAAATCATTCCTTGACCAAGACCAATGTTAATAGAAGTCAAAATTTCATGTTGAGCGCAAAAATTATAACAAGTGAGTTTTCTTGTGAGTCAACACAAAGTAAGGGATAGGAGAACATCAACTTTTTTGATGGGTAACAAGAAATCAATGTGAGTCAGTGGTGTGTCAAATTGGATAAAATGACATGATTTCGTCAATGAATATCAGATCCTACATATATGAAAAAGAATATGCAAGAAACTAAGACTATTTATAGAAACAATAAGTAGAGATTATACTTAGCAATAGAATTACTTCAAATAATACCACACCATCATGGCGAAACAATTCAATATTATCATTAACTGGCTATCCTTCAGACTGTCAACATTAGGTTAAGAAGCTTAGCCTTACATTTCCAAATAACATCTGAAATATACATTCATTCAGAACATTCAGTTTTTGATGGGACAAAGACAGATTGAAAGCTCAATGCTAAAAAACTTTGCACTGCTTGTGTTATAACATTTGTAAATCAATATCAGGACTGTTAATTCTAACTGTACAATTTGACCATCCTGTCCAGGGATTTCGCATTTATAACTTACAATATAAGTATAAATTCAGTCTTTACACATAAGGTTAGAAACCCTGATAACTACATCAAATTTTTTAAACAGCATGTCAGCCTCAGTACAAGTAATCCTCTACACCATTCCTGATGACTTTCCACTTTGTTTTTACTGTGTCTAGAAACAATTGTTACTTGTAAATATTACACTAACGTTGTTCATTGTATTCTAAAAAGATATCCTGTCAAGATTGTAAATTAATTCCTAATATACAAACAGTACACATTTGAAATAAGCGACAGAGTTAGGGTCAGGGTCAACTCAGCACTTTTGAAGCACCACACCTGATTTATATTGCTAGTATGAAAGGTTCACTATACAAGTGTCCCCCACTCCCTCTGCACTGTCACATTGCTATATAGTAATTTACCCTGCCAATTAATTATGTAGTGTACACTCTGAAGCATTGTGCCCTCGAATGATAGCCATATTTTGGAGTTGTGAGTCACAATGATAAAAACATAGTAGTGGAACACCACATTTTGGTGCGTCTCTAGAAATTGTGTGCGTCAGTGGCACGTCAAATTGGCTTAGAGGGCACAGTTTTCAGCAATGTCAAATTTCACCACCAATATCTTGACTTCAAATTCAGTTTCATACATTTTCTATAGCATAATATCACATTGTTCTTGTCAAGGACAGTAACTGAAAATATCTTCAAGTTCCATGCTCCCAAGATATTGCGAATGTACCACATTCTTCCTATTCTAGTAATTTATGTTTGATAAAACTTCGCAAAGGCATTGTTATCAAGTTATGATGACAACAAAACCAACCAGCTATGTGTGTGTATGTGTATGTATGTATGAATGTATGTATGGGAGTTAGGGGTGTCTATGTTGATTTAAATGCATAGTTTCAATATCAACAAAGAATGAACGGTCAATGATGTTGAAGTGTGCCCATCCCCCAACCACCACCCCCACACCCCCCACACCCCCCCCCCACCCACCCCCCACACACACACACACAGATGTTTGCTAAACTCACTACTTGGTTAACAGGTAGTTAAATACTATACTGGCAACATTTAATGTCCGCTAGTAAACTTTTGAGTAGAATTAATTTTATCATGGGCAGAAATCCCCATGATGTTATGATAACAATCAAATCTTGTTTCAAAGTCTGATTGTTGCACTAACTGCACAGCAGGCAATTCTCAACAGTATTTTTTTACATTCAAAACTAATTTGGCTATGTTTGGCTACATAGTACAGAAGCTTGTTTTTTATATTTTTGAAATTAACATGTACATACCCAAAACTGCCTTTGCTCTGTGAAAAACATGTCTTGTATGCATAACTCAACATAGGCAATAACAACAGACACACACACACACAGAACATAACCAATCCATTTCATCAAGCAGAAATAATGAAAACTGTCCCCAAGTGAAAGATTGCGTTTTACTGTGATCATCCTTACTGTGTACTTTTCTGATTGCTTAAACAGGTCATCTGACCAAGACTACAATCGAGATGTCGTCTGACTTCATTACCTTTGCTGAAACTAGGTCATCATTCAATGCTACAATGAATGGTAAAGCTACACGCAGAGTGACAATTTTATGGTTATTTCTGTAAAAACCACATCTAGTATTAGCAGTAATCATCCCCAATGTCAGAAAAAAAGGTCTATACAATCTTGTAGTCATCATGCTTTAGGATACTTCAATATGTACAACATCACATGTAAACAATACATTCAAACACCATGCATTGTATTGTATGTATAACACTACCACAGTGTGCCTTCTTATGATAGCTAAATTTTGTTGTTGCGAGTCAAAATGATAAAAACTGGCATTTCAGAAGTTTACCTGTGTTTATCTTTACAATGACAAATTTATATTTTCAATCCATATCCAAATACCATTTCTGACCCAAATTTGTTGATCCTGTTCAAGCAAAAAGTTAATGTTTTCCAACACAACAATGCCAGGACTAGATTAATAACCTAAATGTATGCTAATTCAAGTTGACCACAGAAGTCATATGGTGTCAGTTTGTACAAGACATTTACTATAGTTTGGTTTTGAATGTTGAAATGGAAATTGTCTTAACATTTTCACTTGTAAACTGGTTTGCAGTAGGATATTTCTCATTTTCATCTGATAACATACAAATAACAATTAGGGTATAACATCAGATATAATTTACACTTCACAGAGTCATAATGTACATTTAACAAATAAATTCAACGTCAGGTTTGGTTTACTTTTATGTAAGAATGTTGCATATATATATATATATATATATATATATATATATATATATATATATATATATATATATATATATATATATATATATATATATATATATATATATATATATATATATATATATATATACACACATATATACTTATGAATATATATATATACTTATGAATCTCTGTTATGAAACAGTTCACAAAACACAAGAGGCTAGAGTAGACCTCTACCATCTAAAATATACAATGCCCCATTCGCGTTATCATTCAAAAAACAAACACTGTTTTGTATCAAAGAAGTTGAGATCAGATTGCAAATTACTTCAGAGATCAATAACACTAATAATGAATTTTTGGAAGATGTGATAAAATCATGATTCAAAATTTCTAACTTGTAAGTTGTATAATAATAAACGACTGAACTAATCTGAACTAATCCTTGGGGTCAACCACTGAAAAACTGGGCATCATCACTTTCTTAGTTTCAACTGGGGAGGTCAGTTACTATTGTTTCACCTGCCAATTAGCATGATTAGCATTAGAAAAGACATGCCAAAATGTCCTCAAATAATCAAGAAAAAGAAAGGGGTACTTTACAAATAACCAAATCTAACTGAACTCGTTATTGTGTCTGTATTCACACTTTTCTGGAAGTTTTAAGGGGGGAATTATACTGTCACCTGTCAAAGTGTTACAACGTAGATCTAGTTTTACATAGATGCAATATCCATTTTCACATCTAGATCATAACAGTTCAGTGTTACTCGCTTGACCTCATTTTGCACAAATTTGTTTCGACCTCTCCTGCAGAAATTTCCGGTAAAATAATCCACCATCTTGTGTACATGCATTCAAGGTCAATGTTTTCTCTTGTACCATCCATACACATGGAAACCTAAGACGCCAGCTATGATGGTCGCGGTTCTCATGAAATATTACAGTAGCAATGACGTGCTGGATACATGTTACATAAACCCGGGAAGTGTCACTCGTGTATATGGTTAACAAATTTTATTTCGTTTCAACACACGCGTGTGCTTTGCCCCGCAAATTAGAATAACGAAGGGCGTGACATGGCCGGACACCAATAGAACCGGACAAAATGTACAATATGCGATCAGTGCACAAACTATAACAATGTGCGTTATGGTCGATATATGTGTGAAATTTAAAAAAAAAATCCGCATAAAATGATATTGGCTGTACTTTATGAGAATATCAAGGTTCCTAACATATCTGGTAAACAAAAACAAGGGTTTCACTGCATGCTGCACTCACTCCGAGCAGCGAGGCTTCCGTTTAGCAGTGAATGGAGCCATTTGCATTTTCACCTTCGGCGCGCGGTACGGACTTTTTGACTGTCCCGTCCACCAATTCTATAGCTAAAAATCATCAAACATCTCACCCACGTGAAAATCTTACCAAAAGTTTACCATAATAGTCCATAGAAACTACAGATTCAAACAAAGAACGCTGCACAATTTAGCAAACGCAAACCCGCCATCTTGGATTCATTTCATGTTCGGTCCATGCATGGTACCGTATACCGTCTTTGGTCCTAACATTCAAACTTTCCAAGTCTCGTTATTTCGCCTACAGGCATCGCAAATTTTGCAAAATTCACAAAAATTATACATATTCTGCATCGATACATATGCCAGTCTCTTTAGAAAGTTTTTAAACATTTCGGCCGAGACTAGATTTTTTGTTATTATCAAGCAAGAATTATTCTTTGTGTGTATATTTATGAACGACAATTCACATTGAATGATTACCCATACGTAAGAATATAGACAACCATACCTTCTGGATAAGGGCTTTTTTCTCCGTCCCACCTTCCCCATTGAAGTTCAGAAATCCAAACAGCCGACTGCAAGGAAAACACTGACATTTAGCATGCTGGAAAATAACAAGATGGAAAACAAACTCAGAGCGAATGGCCAAAATTTTTGTAGATGTTGTCACCTATCGAACTCAGCGAGCAAGTCCTTTTCCTGTGCTGTGAGACCTGACTTTTCTTCTCCCTGCAGCTGCCCGCTCGCCATTTTCCAAACGCATCTAGCCCAGAATTACGGAGATCAAATAATAAACTCCAGGTTTGAAGCTCATGGTGCAAAATCGCGACACGGATTTGGCGTTAATTCCCAAAGAACTTGTGGGTCCACAAGAAAAGTTGGTAGATGACACGAGCCACCTCACGCCGTACAACTGTATTGCCCTAAAACGTGTCCAATCAACGTCCTTTTCAGTAATCACATGATTCAGCCAACTTTCGCGCAGAATTTCAGTTCCGAGTTGCGCAGATTATCAAAACAATGTGGGTACGGGTCCAATTTTCGTGTGTTGCAGCTTGGTGAAATCCGAATTATATTATTTGCTTTGTGTGTACGTGGGCGATTGCTAGTACACCTCCAGACCTTGCAGCTGCAAGTATGAATGTCCGGCCAGCGGTTTTATTATTTGTTGTATTATCAAGGGGAATTTGTCCTCAATGCGGAAATAAACAATACCACTTTATGTGGTCCAATCATTTAGCATGATTTCGTCACATGGTTTAATCGCATGTTTGTAAGTGTAACGCCAAATTAATCTCCGTTTGCCGCCAAAACATGGCATATTTATAAACTATTCTACCTAAGACAATCTTTTGGCCCAAACAGTCACATACATTCGCTTTTGGTCATTTACGATATTCAACCTGTCGGTCGGTCACAATGAAATCCTTCAACGTTCAAGGGCCTCCATGTGAGGGCGGGTCATTTCATATCAGCGGGGGGGGGGGAAGCCCATAATTGAAAGCACAGTTATATTGATAAAAGGAAACCTCGGTGACAAAAAAAATCGTGCGTGGTGTAAGTGTATGATACATGTGTTATCACTACTCTTGTACATCATGAACATGTAAATTTATATGCCAATATTCACTTTAATTATAATTTATCTAATCTTACTTAATTATAATTTATTTCACTATATTTTGCATCCCTCCTTTTTACTAGATCTATACTCAGCTCAGCTCATTTCAATAAGAAATATGTATTTTGTAATGATACAAGAGGATATTGACCCAACACTGTTTTTGTCAAGAAAAAAACACCAGGCTCTATCTTTGCAGAAGTCACGTAATGGATTGTACGCAAGCCTGGCAAATACTGTCAACACTTTGGACTCTCAGATTTAACATGATAAATAAACTGATGATTTTTTTTTTACAAAAGTAGTGGTATATTTAAAAAACAGAAAATAATTTTGGAGATATAGTAACCAGGTTATTGAAATGGTGTTAAGGTATTGTTTGAGATATGATATATGATTTATTGCAATAGGTCTACTGACCAATGTCAGCATACATTGCAAAAACAATACATACATACATACATACATACATACATACATACATACATACATACATACATACATACATACACACACACACACACACACACACACACACACACACACACACACACACACACACACACACACACACATACATACAAAGTATGTATATTTATGTATCAACCCCGGAATCAAATACAATACAATTATGATATGCATTATGCATTGTTATCATGATTTTGTGCATGCATGTACATATTAATTTACTACTTTGTTTTAGCACCAAACACTTATTGCAGAAAATCCAAGGACGAAATGTAGTTTTCCTCAGGGATGCAATAAAGATTCTATTCTATTCTGTATATATAGACATATAAATCTTTAGGAATATATATATATATATATATATATATATATATATATATATATATATATATATATATATATATATATATATATATATATATATATATATATATATATATATATATATATATATATATATATATATCATCATTAATTAAAGTCGATTTCTTCCCCCTGGTGGGGGGTCACCGACTGTCCTTCTTTCCATGTGGCAATCACATTATTCCATTTCTGCCTGTTCCCATAGTCATTGATGTTTAATCCAATCTGTTTACATTGTCCTTCCACCATACTCTTCCATGTCAGCTTTGGTCGCCCTCTCCCTCTTTTTCCATCCACCTCCAGATTCCATGCCCTCTACACTCCTTCTCCCTCATCTTTCCTCAGCACATGTCCACACCATCTCAGAGAGCTACACCTTGCTACCTCCACAATTGACTCACATAGAATCCTTCAATGAAACAGTCACTTAAAGTTTGCACCAAGAATGTTTTTTTTTTTTCAAGTTTCCACCTTGGCTTCTGAGTGAAAATATGGAAGGAATTGAAATCCCTTACTTCCATCATCGAAAGAATGAAAATTCAAAGTATAATATGTTGACATTAACATATATTGAGAACAAATTAGAATTAAATTATGGAATTCATCTTCTGCAAAGTTAAGACTAGTCTAGATGCCAACAAGACCTTACAGAATCATTCATATGCTGGTATCTCGGGTTGAGAGTAGACGGTCAACATTGTCTGAAATTCTTATTACATAGTAATTTTAACCTGCCCATATATTTACTGTGGTTTTCAGAAAATTAATGACTTCCAATTAAAATCAGGTATATACATAAACAGGGAAAAGGTAGATCAAATTTGTAGCAATATTTGACTGGAAACAATTTATAACAAAAAAGGTAGGACAGCTGGAATCCCCCCCTGTCATAGTTATTGGGCATTTCCCTTATTTTGGTCAACGTCAAAATGGCGGAAGGCGAACAAGGTTTGTGTGCATTAGATATATGTCGTCAGAATATAATTTCAGTGTTATTATTACTCATAATGGTATCAGCAAAGATCGCAGATTCGTCTCATTTCAAACAGGTTGCCTGAAATCGTTCAGTTTGACCTCGCTGAAACATTGTTACACAGTACACAGTATAATCGAGTCGGTTTCCTGTCTGGACAGGAAGTTGATTTGTTCATCCCCATAACACACTTTTACAAATGTAATACAGTACTTTAAGTTAAACACGTGCAGTTCTTCAAAGGATGTGGTCTTGGCATATGTGATTTCTCGAATTATGAGATTGCATAATTGGGGGGGGGGGGTGTACCCTTACTTACATTTGCAAACCTCAAATTGAATTTTGAGAAAATAATGTTTTCAGTTTCACAAATTTTTTACTGACAAACTGAAGAACGAGGTTGATCTTGAGTTTCTAGTGCAAAATTGAAGAAAAGGAGATTATTATCTCAAGAATAAAAATCCGCTTGAATATATGCATGTACAAAATCTAACATAATATACTATTATATTGTTTTTTCATAATATCATTATGAAATTTTCTATTTTCAACATTACACTACTTATCCAAGGCATCCTATTCAAGTGTAATGTATTTAGTTTTATCACTCGGGATGTCTGTAAGCAATACCTCAATATGAGCTTTTTTGCATGGGAGTCAGAAAATACTACTGCATGCTCAAGATGACATGATCGACGCACTGTATAATGCATGAAAGCATACAACAATTGAGGCACATGAGCGCCTAGTAACATTCATACTCAAACCAGGTCAAATTGACAGGTTGTCAAGGGCAACATGGTATTAAATCTCATATATATATAGACTTAAAGATTCATTACTAAGTTTGTGCTCAGTATAAGGCCAGGTTTAATTGTCAATGTCACTTATGTATAGGGAGAGCAATTGTAGAAGACTTATTGATTTACAATAACGGTGACTTTGTCAGTCTAAATATCGAAACTGTAATATTTTCATTTGTAATATGGGCATATTGGTAATATCATAAGTATAGGCAAAGCCCATACGCTCGCACAGGGTAGATTCATTTGTGACCGGCTGCCGACACGATGATAATTTGTAGATAGCACCCTTCGCATGGAGAATGCGCATAACATATAGAATCTTGGGATTTGTTGTTTTTACTTTAATCAACACTATTGGCCCTTTACCAGGTGTACACAAAGACAAGCTATTGTCAACCAATGATTAAAGAGTCTTGGGATTTGTTGTTTTTACTTTAATCAACACTATTGGCCCTTTACCAGGTGTTCACAAAGACAAGCTATGGTCAACCAATGATTAAAGAGTCTTGGGATTTGTTGTTTTTACTTTAATCAACACTATTGGCCCTTTACCAGGTGTACACTAGCAAAGACAAGCTATGTCAACCAATGATTAAAGAGTCTTGGGATTTGTTGTTTTTACTTTATTCAACACTATTGGCCCTTTACCAGGTGTACACTATTAAAGCTAGCCAGTCAATGAACTTGTCAAACAGTCGTGTTGATTTGTTGTTTTTGTTTATCACTATTGGACTTTTACCAGATGTACACTGGGCTAGCTAGGGTCAATGATTCATTGAACTTGTCAAAGAGTGATGTAGCCTAGATTAGTCATTGGCTTTCAAATCTAGCGATCCCTCCAAGTTGGAATAAGATCTTCAGATTTAAAAGCCACCAGATAGGCTCTAGACTAAGAGTCATGGTGATTTGTTGTTTTTCTTTATTACTATTGGCCCTTTACCAGGTGTACACTGAGGCTAGCAGGTCAATGAACTTGTCAAAGAGTCATGGTGATTTGTTGTTTACCTTTAATGACTATAGTGGCCAGGTGTACACCAGAACTGCTATCAACCTAAATGCAAATTTGTGTTTCTTGAAGGTTGTTTTCGATTGGCTTATTCTTATCAAAGGGACCCCAGCAACCAATCAGAGAGTTAACCTGAAGTATGTAATCTACCAATCACTAACTATGTTATTAGTGATGTTGGTTAAAGGTGATTCAAAATGCTCACATTCACTATCGCTAATTTGCTAGACGACATGTTTGTGAAATGCATTCTGGTTTTAAAACTTTTCAAAAGCGTCTGCAAACACCTTAAAATGACCCTTTTTCAGTCACTTCCCTTCGGATTTACTTCGAGAGTTTTCGGGTATTTCCGGTCCCACCTAGGCCACGGGATTTTATGACGTCATAAGGGGTATACGTTAGCACTAAGACTATGACGAGCGTAGTCACTAGGTGAATAAAACTCAACAGCATTGTGAAAAAATACATTGCTAGTGGTTGTAACAGACATCAGTAAACAAAAACTACACTCTACATGTCTTATTAACCAACATTTACCGATATTTACTCACATTTTCTCCACTAATTGGCAGTGTCTGTGGGTATAAATGCTAAAATATTATCTCCCCATATTATGGCAAAATAAATCAAAACGGCTCGACTACAGTGTAGATATACATAAACACTTGTAATGTCGGTCGCGTGTTTCAATTTATTTATCTGATTTTTTTTATTATTTGCCGAGGAGAAGCATTACAATATCTTCGACATGCATGGCGTCGACAGCATATTTTAGCCCACTATACTCACTGATGTCGCCTTTTGAACGGCGCATTTAGCAACAAAGTAAACATATTTATCTTGAATAAATAAACTAGCTATTAGATTGCCATATTATCAGCAATAAAATTGTAAAGAATTGAGGAAATTTCGTGAGTTTAGTGTTGTCATTTACATGACTTTAGCAACTCGTCTGGAAGAAAACTTGTATGGTTTCCCTTGTTGCGATATCACTTAATTTAATGCAACAAGCCTATTTAATATTCATTAGAAGAATTTTGTAACGAATCATGGTATTCGAAGTATACAGTTTAGGAAACCAACAAATCAAATATCGCGATGTGTTAATGATATTAAATATGATTGGACAATATTGACGTCGGCAATCAAGGTCGTGACCCCAGCACATGGTTATGAAAGAAAGCCTGCAACTAGATACTTAGCCACGTCCGGTCCAATTTCTCAGGGTTTGTTTTGAAGTTAGAGACGTTATTTCTGTACAACTTGAAGAATTTTACAATATATCTGATTGATAAATATGGATTACATCAACACGTGGATAAATTTAACCCGACACGAATGTGCGCTGTGCTCTCCCGATTCCATACGTACATTGTACATACACTGCTTCAACTTTAATCGGCGGAACTATCCTAGTATAAGCTTACTGCCGCGGCCGCGGTGACTGCACAAAACTTGACAACACTACCCCTCTACCGATATATAATAATCACCTGTATACCGTGATAAAAACAAGCAATAATTCGAGTCCCCAACAAGTCGATGAGACCTCAGTACTTCTGTTCATTCCGATCCAAATGCGAGTATCTTAGGTTTTATATGGGTTTCAGACTCGGACTAGAGTATTACGCCCTAGACAATAATAGATGTAAACTTGTGTTCACAAGCCAAACATGTGACAATACAAGACCACAACGAAAACTGTGAAAAATTTACAGGTCACAGTTCCATTTACATGATGCAATGACTCGGAGCGTGCTTCCTTATGCTCCGAGCAACTTGAATCGAATCAATTAGTGTATTATGGGACCAACAAATATATTGTGGCACATGTCCCGATACACCTTCTTGAAGTTTCCCATTGGTATTCTAATAGCTAGTATATTTATTCGAGATGAAATATGTTTACGTTGTTGTTAAATGCACTGTTCAAAAGGCAACGCGAGTACGATTAGGCTAAAATATGCCGTCCTTGGCCCGGGGATGCCGTCAAAACGTCACGACGGTATCGTATTGCTTCTTATCGGCAAATAATAAAAAATCAGATAAATAAAAGTCAATGAATGTGAAACACGCGACATTACAAGTGTTTATATATAACTAGTCGAGCCGTTTTGATTTATTTTGCCATAATATGGGGAGATAATATTTTAGCATTTATACCCACAGACACTGCCAATTAGTGAGAAAATGTGAGTAAATATCGGTAAATGTTGGTTAATAAGACATGTAGAATGTAGTTTTTGTTTACTGATGTCTGTTACAACCACTAGCAATGTATTTTTTCACAATGCTGTTGAGTTTTATTCACCTAGTGACTACGCTCGTCATAGTCTTAGTGCTAACGTATACCCCTTATGACGTCATAAAATCCCGTGGTCTAGGTGGGACCGGAAATACCCGAAAACTCTCGAAGTAAATCCGAAGGGAAGTGACTGAAAAAGGGTCATTTTAAGGTGTTTGCAGACGCTTTTGAAAAGTTTTAAAACCAGAATGCATTTCACAAACATGTCGTCTAGCAAATTAGCGATAGTGAATGTGAGCATTTTGAATCACCTTTAATGGTCACCTGTAAAATTAAAATATGACATCTTGTGAGATGTTTTGCATGTATTATTTTCATCTGTTTTCAAAATAATTTTCACAAGCTGTGTGTTTATACAAAGATGTTAGATCGTTCTTATATCAGACAAGTTGTCACTTCTGTAACAATATATAACCAGGTGTATAAATAGTAATATGCAAATATTATGTAAATTATGTAACCTTATATGCAAATTACTGACTTGCAAGCATATGGCAGCATGGTATTTGAGTTCACTATCTTCTTGATAAATTATACTGATCACATCATAGTTTGATTATATCACTAAGGTGAAATTAGATTTCTAATGATGATTTTTTTTTTAAATGAATATATTTTGAAGAATTAGGAGACTTAAAAAAAAATCCCCCAATTGATGGTGCCAATCTAGAAAGACTATGATATATTTATACCATGCATAGGCCAAAATATGGAATATATACTAGATGGTTGTTGTACGTCATGACAACGCGTGTTTATGTAACTAGTTCTGCTGTGTTCGAAATAATAGTCAAAACGTTCCAAATTGCTATTACTTTCCATTACTTGACATTACTGACACTGGTATAATTACGTTATTTTCCAATATTTTGCTTGTGACCTAATGGTTGTCAATACTGTCTAGCGACTGGTATTTACAAAGCCCCTTAGGTCACTCGTATTTTCCTTGGCTGAACGAAGAAAAATGTTGGAGAATAACATCTAATTAACGATAAGGTAATAGGCTTGGTAAAGTTCAGCTGATTTTGTGTTATTTCCTTCCAGAAAATAATTAAGTTGCAATTGTTGATTTACATGCCACTTCCACCAAATTTTCAATTTTCTGTTGTAAAAACATCACTCACCATATTCCCAATGTGAGTGGCGCCCTCTGTGTCAGCATCCATCATGATGAGACTGCAGGGTGTAGGCTTCCTTCTATGACCTCTAACCTTTATCTTTTTTTCTGTCAAGACTATATAACAAGCGAGACAATATCACAGTATATAGTATTTTACCCACAAGTCTCTCTGATTTTTGTTGTTGAACATACTATCCTTGCAGTCAGACGAATCTCAGACAAATACAAGTTTTTGTAAAAACATTTTTGAAATTTTTAATAGAAGCATAGAATTATAGAATTGCAAACATGAGTTTTTGAATACTCATTTTCATCAGTTCTGATATCAAAGGTTTATTGTTGAATTCGTAGAAGATACTAGTACAAAATTCATAAATTTGTCGATACTTTCTTGAAAGACATGCAGAGTATTTGCTAGGAAACTAAGGAAAATATATACATCTGATCTATTAACCGTGTTCAGACACACACAGTTACACTGGCGCTGCACCGGCTTATTTAGTTACAACTGAATGCTTTCAAGCTACCATGTTTGCATCTCACTCACCACCGTACATAGTCTTAGGGAAGCATAAGACAAGCCAAATTGCAGGAATAGAATAAAATGGTCGGAGAAACCAAAATATAGAAGAAGTGTAGTGGGTTTTTCATGCAGTGCATTTCAGATTCAGAATATAGTGTGTGTGTGTGTGTGTGTGTGTGTGTGTGTGTGTGTGTGTGTGTGTGTGTGTGTGTGTGTGTGTGTGTGTGTGTGTGTGTGTGTATGGGGGATTATAGTGCATGGAGGATATAGGGTTTTTGGTATGAGGTACAATAATCTTATGCAAATATTTGCAATTAATGTGATTAGGTAGTTGATCTAATAATAGGATTAACTGATTTCAATAGGTTTATGATTCCTAAAGACAATCAAATTTAATTGAACACCTGGGTCCTAGAAAAACCAAAAAATTGTGTGGTTTTGAATGGTGTACCTATATACTCTGATTCTTAGCTTGAACAGTGTGTTCCGTTCCAATGGTGAAAATGATAACTTATACTGGTATAATGTTCTGTTCCAATGGTGAACTTTTCACAAAGATAGCGTGGACTATGTGGTTCCATTCCATGGTGTATTTTTCAAAAAAAATCATTTATACTGTGTGATTTCATTCTAATGATTGTGTGGTTTGGTTCCAGTGGGGAACTTTTCAGAAACATATTATTGGATAGTTTTAAAATGTATTTTTAAGTTCAGTTGCTGATTTTCAAAATGATTCTTTTTATGTTTGACTTTTGTACTTGCTGAAGCTTGTGTGATCACACCTAGTGATCAAACCCTACCACTATCCACACATTTGAAATACAATTCGTTGTCAAATGATTCAGTGATTATTTTTCTATTATCTCTCTCTCCACCATTTAGTCAAATGCCTTTCTCTCTCATGACATACCATTCTTACCACCAACAGTAGTAGTTTAATGAAATGTTGATATAAATATGATGACAGTATTGCATCCTCACGTGACTTATTTAAGGTTGCGTTTGTAGTAAACTGAACAAAGTAACCAATTACAACTGCCTGTCAGTGTGTGATGGATTACTACTGATATGCACTGTTCACACTTTCCCCAGCAGCAGATTTAGCTAGATTTTCAATAGAATTTGTCGCTTTGACCATAGACCCTCCACCAACAGAGGGTCTATGATTTGACTATACATGGAGAGAGAGAGATCGTAAAAAAGAAGCCCACATGTATAGTTTCTAGACTAATGGAAAGAAACTGCCCCTTCAACGCCATATGTTGTTTGTTACACTCGTTAAGATTTTACCCTGAATAAAAATATGTTATAATAATAATATTAACAGTAAAATATGGAAAGTTACAGGCCTTAAAGGTGAGAAGCGTAGAAAAAGAAGGTATTATCATGAGTCATGGTTTGTCATATTGTATAACTAGATATTGATAGCATTTGGTGTTTGCTGTAACCGTAGGCCAAATATGTAATAAATAGTGTGTTTCCGATAACATGACTAACTACAAGTTTGAGGCCCCCCCCCCCCCCAAAAAAAGTAAGGCCTAAAAAAATTGTTTGGTTTCTGTTACCCAACCCCACCTAGTTTTTCACGCCGACCCTAAACATTTGTTTACATATTTAAGGAAAAAATAATAAAATTTTTGCAATTGTGAAGTTTTACACACAAAAAAGTGCATGCGAAAACTGACATCAACTGTTCTAATAAAACTGTTCTTCCAATCTGTAATGGTTGTACATCTGATGAGAAGTAACCATATGATAAACAATGGTAACTAACTGAACTAGATACTCACATATGAAAAAACAAATACATGTATATATAAAAAAATAGAATAAAAAATCTACCTACCCCACCTATTCTAAAATTGAGCATAATCGGAACCACACAATTTTTTTTGTTAGGCTTAAAATGGTAACAATTTACCTCTATTCCCATGTACTACATCTTCATGGCTTTGCCTTGTCTTTGGTCACTTTTTTAAAAAAAATCATATCCCAGTCAGAAAAACCAGGTCTTAGACTCTAACAGTACAGTCTGCATAACGTGTTCGTCTACTTAACTTATAATTGTCTTCATTTACTTATTTTACACCTCATCAAACTCTCACAGAAGTATTGCGACCAACGAGAATCTTAATCTTGGGGTCGAAGTAATTTTTAGAAAATCAAAGTACAATAACATAACATTCCAACTTACTTACCCTATTTTCGAAATCATATCAGAAACAAACATTTTTTTTTAATTTTGCTTTCGACAAAATCAAAATTTATGTTTTCTGTCCCCAGTAAATAAAATTGAAGTTGCTTATTTATTTTAATGTACTGTAAACATGGAAATTTTAGCTAAAGTCTTATTTTTGATTATGTACCCTGGACTACTGTAAATAAACAAACACAAGTAAAAATATGCACTATAAAACGCTAAAAATAAAAATTTCGAATTATCTTGCAATCTTTGCAGGATTAGATGTATTATTTGTTAATTTCATAACAGTTTAGAGCGTTGCCATGGTTTCACCATCACAACTTAAGTGCTTAAAGGTGAGATGGGCAAAGATGAATATGTTAATTAGTGTATATTTTTAGCTGTTATCTGTTACTCACTGATTCCATTGAAGGCCATTGATGCGAGGACACTGAGTCAGTAATATTGTAATATTAATACAGTCATGGAAAAACAGGACCAAAATGGTATTTATTTTATTTATGTATCGATATTTTTTGTTGGCAGAATTAATGGATTATGTATGTCCAATGTGGTATACTTGTAATACATGTGTTATATCATCACAGAGTAAGGAAAATTGGGAAATACTGATACAGGGTATCATAACATCTGAGCATGGTTTTTATAACTGATTGGAAACCAGGCAGTGCTAAGGTTTGTGAATGTAATGTTAACAGAGTAGGGAATCTAGTAAAATTACATAGATTCATTGCCATTCCGTTTGGTGCGGAGTCTTGTAGGGGAATTCGGGTAGACTTTACTTGCAAACAATATGGGGGTTAGGGGTGGAGGGGTTGGGGTTGGGGTTGGGGTTGACAAGCTGATTTTATCTCCTATAATTGCCTATGACATTACAGGTAAAACATTATTGCACTTTGACAAGGCCACAAATTTAACTATGCTTCAGTCATCGTCAGATTTAGCCAGGTGAACTGTTTCAACTAAAATTTTCTATTGATTTCCATATGTTTAAAGATTCACCTTATAAATTTGGTAGTCTAGATACAATGTTTAGTAGTCTATGTGTCCTAGTGCTAATTTGGTAGTCTAGATACAATGTTTAGTAGTCTATGTGCCCTGGACTACTGCTAATTCGGTAGTCTAGATACAATGTTTAGTAGTCTATGTGTCCTGGACTACTGCTAATTTGGTAGTCAAGATACAATGTTTAGTAGTCTATGAGTCCTGGACTACTGCTAATTTGGTAGTCTAGATACAAAGTTTAGTAGTCTATGTGTCCTGTACTACTGCTAATTTGGTGGTCTTGATACAATGTTTAGTAGTCTATGTACCCTGGACTACTGCTAATTTGGTAGTCTAGATACAATGTTTAGTAGTCTATGTGTCCTGTACTACTGCTAATTTGGTGGTCTAGATACAATGTTTAGTAGTCTATGTACCCTGCTGTTGCTGTTTTTGACAAACATATGTAATAATAACAGAACCCTGACATGTGAATACAGGTGTGTTATATGCCCTCATCGTTACGGTGACTATACCCGGTACCACTTGCTACAGTTAAGTACAGCTACATAGAACATATACCACAAGCTCTTGTGCAAATACATGGAGTACAAGCCACACTTACATTCACGCATCATCATGGGATTCTCTGTCATAGGTCTAAGGTACAAGCAGATTTGATAGCGTGTTAGGCATTGTGACAGACGAGAGTACTTCTATGTACAAACACATAATTTCACCACTTGACTCACAGTCAGTAAAGAACTCTGTCAATAGCAGATTACCACTCATTCATATAAATACACACACACAATGGAATTCATGGACTGACAGATAAAAAATACACAGATGAATACTTGAATGCATTTCATATTGTTTAGTTTATTGCATGAAAGACCACAGACCCAGAAAGCATACAAAATATACAAAAGAAAAAAATACAAAACAACTGGTGAAGAGACTCAAAGACTTTTAAGTTACCTACTATAAATACTGCCGATAGCTGTATGACAGATGTTTTACTGTTATTCTCCAATATATTTCAGCCAAGGAAAATACTCGTGACCTAAGGGACCCTTGTCGACGAGTAGTGACAACCTTTAGGTCACGAGTATTTTCTGGCTAACTGAAAGAAAATATTGGGGAATAATATAATTATGCCATTGTCAGTAATAATATGAGTAAAAAATCAGGGAAAGCACCGTAATGGCAATTTTGAGCGTTTTGACTCATATTTCGAACACAGCAGAACCAATGACGTGCACATGCGCTGTGTGACATGTGCACATATTGTTGTGATGTAGAACGACCAGAGTATATATTCCATATTTTTTGTTAAACCTGGTTCATGCATGCTATACATATCTTTTGTATTCAGTGTTTTTTCGTCAATATTGTAGTTATAGTGTTGAAGCCCCTGATGAAACACAACTTTATGGGATGTTAAAAAATCATTTGTGTGCTCATTTATTGCTACTATTTGTTTGTATTCTGACATTTGCTTTGATGTAATCAAATAGTATGTGTACTTTTGTATGTATTCTGATATTTGCTTCAGTGTAACCAAATAGTATGTGTAATGTGAAACACTGGATAAGGCCATAAGGTGCTGGTACTGAGCACATAAAAAAAATTCAAGCAAGGAAAATATCAGGGCTACTGTAATCAAGCACATTTTTTAGTGCTTTTTGTAACATTTTCATTTCAAAATGGCTGCCAAGTTTCCAAAAGTGTGTAGAAAGATAAAGCAGGCACTCTTTTAAAAACTACAAAGTGAATTAACATCTAGATCTTTTACGTTCTCATGAACAACTTGGTTTATACTTTCATACAGCAGAATTGGAAAATTTTTGAGGGACGATCGCACAATTTCTTCCAAGCTCAATAAATGAACTTTGGTTATTTAAGAATTGAGTGGTTCTGACATCAGAGTGATTGCTGAGTTTCAGTTAAGCACTTCTGACTAAATTTCAAAAACTTTCACAACTGCCAGAACTGGAACATGTTTTGTATTTACTGCTGAGATGTTGATTAGTTGATTAAAATTTTTACTTCTAATGTGAGATATAGTACTGGGTTTCTGGTTAGTATTTTGATGTGTTTGCAATGTTTTTACATAATGTAATAGCTAGATCATATTAATTCTATTTTCACCATGGTTTTTACGTCATTTTTCACACTTGTGAATATTTGTTATGGGGAGAAGGAACGGGTACGTCTAAACAAACAAGAATAATTTATTGAGTTTGTGTGACATCGTATGATTGTCCCCAAAGCATTTTGTCAGTGGTTTGTCATATTTTGTTGTTAATTTTTACTTTTGGTAGACATTTCACAGTATTGACATACTTTTCATCTGTTTATCCTTAGACGATGAACATTTTGAAATTCTTGACCTGACAAGGGAAAGACGTCATGAATTGATAGAGAAAGTCTTGGGAGATGTGACGACGAAAGGAGCTGTCACACAACTTGCCATTGGTGGTGCTACAGGATGGTACGTATTACAACTGCTGACATTAGACCATGGACAAACGAAACCTTATAGTATTACAAACAGGGAAAGTAAACAAATGAATTGGATTGATAACACTTGTCACAGCATATTGGAAGTACAGAGAGACTTGTATTGCATGTCATCATTTGATAAGAACAGTTTTATGGCCTCTTTACATAATAGTTCACAAGTTCATGAAGAAATTTCCAGTTACCCTGGCATTTCATGTGCACATAAAGAACAATTTTCATAACATGTTCAGTGATATGATGCCTTACAGGAAAATATCTTCACACAGCTTTTACAAAACTTTAACATTTTGATTTTGGCAGGGTGTCAGGATATGTCTTCCAAAAAGTTGGAAGAGCAGCGGCAACAGCAGTAGGTGGTGGACTTCTACTCCTTAGGGTATGTAGTTGAAGATCTTCTGTTAAACTGCTTGAAATGTTGTACAGTAATGATACAATCTATTGACATTGCATATAACGAAAGTTACCAAACACACACATTTGTGAGTGTCGCCTGTTGTTTTACACACTGAATTTGTTTCACTTTGCAAGGACATCATATAGATTATTATATTAATTGGCCTTTGCAAAATTTGCCATGGTGGCACTCTACTTCCTGTCTGTGTGTACCTTGGGGGTATATATGGTATAGGTTACTCAGTTAATCATAGAGTACTGCTGCTTTCCTCGATGTCTGAACAATATGAAAAACATCCCTGATTTACACTTTTACAGAATACCAAGGGACTAAACTCTTAAACGATACTATGAGGTGATCCCAATTTGAGTGAGGGCGCTGTATTCTCAATTTCCTCTTTGCAGTCTGGAATGGCCAAATGGCCACAAATGATAATTAAAAGCATACAAATATCTCAACTTTTGAAATTTACATAAGGCTGTACACACCTCTGCCTATGATAAGTGTGGGTTAATGCCAGCTTCGGAAGTGAATACCACCAATGCATTTTACCATGTTTGATAAAAAGTGATTATTTCAATATAGTGAATTCACAAGGTAAAGAGAAATGGTGCCTTGTTGGTGTCTCTTTCTCATTATAACAAAAATGATTAGGTAACTCATTCTAAACTTGTGGTATTCACAGCTAATTTGTTAACTTTCCCTCTCACAAATGAGAATAAATAGAGGAATGAAATGTAACTGTGGCCAGCCCAGTGCATCTGTTGCTGTATGCAATGAATAATATGTTTATACCTGCAATATCAACTAGGTATAGCTATGCTGAAGGAAAACTGATTCAGGAAAATTGATTTCAGTAGTTTTATTGTTGTTTGTTGATTTTCTGGGAGCGATTACCGCTTAGAAGGTGATAACGTGGAACAGCAAAAATTGAAAACCAATGACAATAAAATGATGGAAGTAGAGATAAATAAATAAATCAAGCCACTTTTACCACATCGGATTTTATTCAGATTGTCACATGAGCTAATCAATCAAGCTCATTTCTAACTGTTTTTGACCAGAGACATATTTCAAACGCAATTACAAAAAAAAATTTTTTTTTTAAATAAAAAGTAAAGTAAAAAAAAGTAAAGTGTGTACTGTGTATAAATTACGAAAAATCTTCATCACCTTGGTAGATTTTTATTGCTGGTTCTTTTTCTGTGTTTATGTAGCTATTGTACTATTTTTTGTCATTTTTGTTGTTAGTTTGTTGTACAATGCACTGAGATGTAGTGTGGTGTGTTTCTATAAGAATTAAAATAATTAAATAATAGATTAAATAACTTAAACAGGTTATAACAAACAAGCAGTTCAAAGATTTTTCATAAAAAAATTTTGAACTGCTTGTGCATATCGCATAACCTATGTGGGTGTATAAAATATTAGTCACTCCATGGCTGCAATCGCTGTTTGCATTTTCAAAAATAGACAACAATGGAGTCCTAAAGGGGTAAAAAATATATCAAATATGAAAACCCAAGAGGTAATCATGTAATACACTGTGCCAAGTCTGTGTTTATCACCATGTTTGATTTCACAAAATATTCCCATAACTGGTATGAGGAAATGACAGCAAGGTTTTAACCAATAATATGTTGAATTGAGTGACAGAATGTAAACCAATAATTGCAGATTCCAAGTATATTGAGTCCAGATAATAAATGTCATATCCTTTTGTTAATTACGTCCCAAAATTACCAGAAGGCAAGCATTGTTGGAAAAGAATGGTTCCTACTACAATTTTGCATATATGTGAATTATTTCTAATCAACTTAATTGCCTCTTTTTGTTTGAAATTTATCATGAATTGAGTTGTAATAACATATTGATATTAGTAATGACATTTGCCCTCTTATTCATCAATATTGAGACCCCAAGCTGACATTGGGGGCGCTGTTCATCTTACACGTTCATTCTGTAAAGTGGCACAACCTGAGTTATAATTTATAAACATTTTTACTCAAGTGACAACACTTACGATAGAACCTTAATTAAACTATTTTAATTAATATTAATGTCAATGCATGTCTTCTGTAACATTATAATTGTCTTCTGACATTGTTGATTGCATCGTAGGGATTTCCTCGACATTTGTGTAACGTTTGATAAATTTCGTCATCAGATCGTTTTTCATTGCTATCTTAATACCTGGTTTGAGTTCAGCAAATTTCAAGTGAGGTTAAGTATGCTTTAGTAAGTAGAATACTGCGAGTATGTTTAAAATATACAGTAAAAATTCCATATAAACTTAGTGTTGTGCCCCTTGACCTTTTCAGAGCAGCAGTCAGCCATCTTTACACTTTTTCCAGAGGTCCTATGACTTTCATTAATTACTATATTTTGATTTAATTTGCATAGATTGCCAACTATAAAGGCTATATCAAGATAGACTGGAGAAAAGTTGAAGGTGATGTCGATACTGCACAACGCCAATTGTCAAAGCAATCCAGAAAACTACGAAGAGAAAATCCAGAAATGGCAGGCTATTTACAGAAGGTAAGAACTGAAGGAGGGGGCTATTGTGATGGGCTGGGTCCATCCGTCTGTCCATTCATCCATCTGAGAATTCAGACGTAGTACGTCATTTCTATCACATGTAATATCAATTTTCTTTCAAACCTGGCACAAAAGTGATATATCATATGGAACATATGCCTGCCATATGCAAATACAAATGCAAATGCATATGCAAATGTGACTGAATGGTGGCCATATTTGTAGCAAAAAATCATGATATACTGCTAACCTCAAAACCTGTAGTACACAAAGACTCATTCAAGTGTCTACCCCTATATTATCAGGTGCAAGCTTTCTTTTAAGACCTTTGACCTTGGCCTTCAAGGACAATTATGAAAATCAAGCTTTTTAATGCTAATTGCAGACACTGATATTTAACTTTTAAGTATGGGCAATTTTTTTTTTTTAAATCTTGGATGGGCACATTGAATGAAGAACAAGGGAAATACACACATGCATGTATGTCATCTATTAGTCACACAGAAGTAATGTTTTTGAGGGGGTGTCTCTTCGACGAAGACTTGCATGATGTCAGGTTGGCAGGACAGAAGTCCAAATTCTGACATCAACTCTTGAAAAGGTGAAGTTTAATATTTACAAGAATTCTAAAAAAAAAAATTGTGATTTTGATTTGGAAAGTCATTAATCAACTTCTGTAAATTCTTTATTGCAGTTAAAAGAGCTATGTCAACAGAATGTAATGTTATCAAGTGGTTTCATCGGTGGATTCCTATTGGGTGTCGCTTTCTGAACATATGCAAATTAACCAGATGTTGTCTTCATCCACCAATAATACTCAGAGTATTAAAACGTCTGGTTGGCTACAAGTTTCAAGAATTTTTTTCACATTAGAGTGCACTTTACCCACAGCATATTTATTTTATGTCAGACATCACCTTTACAAAAGATGTCACCTCGGAATTCTTTTTGTTTCTTTGACTTATATCATCTTGAATATTTGCAATATTTTGATAATAATTACAATGATATTCAAATGATCAGCATGAAAGGAATAGACACAACATTGATTTTCAAGATAAACTCAATTGATAAGACCCCTGTATATAAATAATTACACTCTTTGGTAAGTTCAATTCAAACAATCAATGCCAAGTGTTGTATCTGATAGCAGGAGGTAGTAAAATACAACAACGCCAATATCTAGACTGAGTGAAGTTGACCTTACTAGAAACACTATTTTTATAGACAATCTTGCAATACAATGGATTGAACCTTAGACTGAGATTGAACACAAGACATCTATTTTACAACCTCCTGTTATCAGATACCACATTTGGCGTTGACTGTTTGAGTTGGGCTTCCAAAGACTGTAATTGTTTATGTACAGGGGTCTTATCAATTGAGTTTATCTTGAAAATCACAGTTGTGTTTATTCCTTTCACACTAGTCATGTGAATGTCATTGTATACGTAATAATTTTGTCCCCCTGGTAAAATTGCTTTACATTAATTTTTCCCACCTACATTGGTATGGACACTAGTTTCAGATATCAAAATCTGAATTCAAAAATTTATTTTTTTATTGCAATATGACAAAAAGCATTAATCCCAGAGTGTTTGTGTAAAACCATCTTTTCTGTGTCATAGTTGCCATGGTTATCATGTTTAATAATATAGAGACAAATGCATTGTAAACATTTGCGTCATTTGATGAGTACAATTTGACAATTTGAACAGAAATGTAAAAATTGATATTATAACATGAATAGAAATTTGAACAGACATGAATAGATAATGTAAACACGAATGTGATTGGACAGTGTGAAGAGATATGGATAGATGTTATATAAACATGAATGTGATTGTAAAGACTGATCTGATTGAACAATACAATGCATCGTGAATGTAAACATGGATGTGATTGGACTGTTGTAAAGACGGGTCTGATTGGACAACACAATGCATCATGAATGTGATTGGACTATTGTAAAGCACTTGATCTGATTGGACAATACAATGCATCATGAATGTAAACATGAATGTGATTGGACTATTGTAAAGACTGATCTGATTGGACAATATGATACATCATATAATTTGGCACAATGCCATCTATTTACAACAAAGAATGCACTGGATATAGAAGACATGCTAAGAAAGTAGCCGGACCAATGTGAAGGATGTATACCTGTATTACAAACCTACTAATGCCATTCATTTATTACAAGTTGTACAATAAATAGAGTACATTCACCCGACAAAAATATAAAATATTAATATTAATAATTATGATGAATTAAATGACATACATCATAGCTCAAAATGTCACCTGAAATACCCCTCAGGTTAGTAATAAATCAACATTTATACACCCTAGGTTTATGATAAATTGTTGATCTGTCATGAAATACCCCTGAGTTATAATGTCATGACAAATTATAAGAAAATGTACTACCCTTTATGTTATTGATAAATAGTACCAATATACCACTAGTGTGATTGCTATATACCTACCTGTACTTGTAAATCTTGGTATGAATCAATGAGTTAGGGATACCTAGTAGTTTAGTTTTTGCTGTGGTTTTGATACTGCATTTTGCTTTGGAATAAAATCTGACATAGACACAAACAAGACAGTTTTCCAGTGTCTGTTCCTTGACTCTGTTTTTCTTTCCATGGTTCATCTCTTTGATTAGGCCTTTAAAGTTTGGTTCCGGTTACCTGACCCCCACCTAGTTTTTTTACCGACGGCCATTTTTACGTATTTGAGAGAAAAAAAATAAAATCGCAAAAAATTGTGAAGTCTCGTGAGAAACTGACATCAACTTAAAAAGACAATATGAAACTGTTCTTCCAATCTGTAATGGCTGTATATCTGATGGGGAAAAACCAATAACACAGAGACCATATGGAAAACAATGGAAAACATAACTACCTGAACTAGACACTCACACATGAAAAAAAGTCTACCTACTATTCTGAAATTGAACTATTCTGAAATTGTCTATTCTGAAATTGAACGTAATCGGAACCACACAATTATTTTTAGGCCTTAGGTCAGAGGTCAGTGTGATAACATTAGGTAATCATATTTGATAACATGGATGAGCTATGAAGTTGATTTCTGGCATCACTCTAAGTAAGGACAATCACATAATGTCACAAGCTCAATAAACGAACTTTGTTCGTTTAGGACAAACTCCCTCCCATAAATGAACGTTCACAAGTACGACATCGATACGTTTATATATGATGTAAACCATGATGAAAATTGTAGCGGGCACACCACTATGATCATACAATGCAAGGTAAATACATGATGGTAAACTCATTAAAATACTACCGAAAACCCAGCACTGTATCTCACATTAGAAGTAAATTTATCAACTTCAACATCTCAGTAGTAAATACAGAACCTGTTATCATTAAAGGCGTAAAGGTTTTTGAAATTAGGTTAGAAGTGTGAATATGACTTTCAGCAATCTCATTGGCACCAGACCCCCTCCCCTCCCCTCCCCCTCAAATGAATGCAATTTGTTTATTGAACTTGTGTGACATTGTGCCAGAGTCTCTAACAGAATGACCATAATGTCTATTTCTGCACACCAAGTCTTTCTTCCTTACAGGGTTCATAAACTCACATACTACTGGTATGTATACATATGTACCATGGTTTTGACACACCCCATTCAATCAATTCAAGCCAGTATGTCAAATCAGATAGCCAAGTCTCTGGGCTATACTGTCAAACCAGTACATCAAGTCAGATAGCCAAGTCTCTGGGCTATACTGTCAAGCCAGTATGTCAAGTCAGATAGCCAAGTCTCTGGGTTATACTGTCAAGTCAGATAGCCAAGTCTCTGCTATACTGTCAAGTCAATAGCCAAGTCTCTGCTATACTGTCAAGTCAGATAGCCAAGTCTCCAAATCAACACCATTTCAATGGAAATCCTCAACATTAACTTTTATTCATAGCATCCGTGAAAAGAGACATACAGTGGCTAGAGCTACAATTGTTTATAGACAGCTTCACACAAAACAGCTTAATCCTTCCAAAACAATTTTTAACCTATGGTAGTCAGCCATCAATGGTGTCCCTGTAGTGCAACCTTTATTTCCTGTGCAGTGTAATATACCATATTCCCAGGATAAAACATTTCATGATTTGGCCACTAGGAGTGCTGTTCACAAGATGTTAGGGGACCAGAAATGAGGGTAAGAATAGTTGGGTATTGTAGCATAAAGACAGCAAAGATACCATTCATTTTCTGTGTTGTTCTCACTATACTGTTTTATTAGTGACTACAAGTAATCAAAATATATCCCTACTGTATAAGTCTGTAAGGTATGCCATGACAGGGCGCCCTCACAGAGCAGACCGGTGAGGGCAGAGTGAATGACATATCTTACTTACTGTAATGCTCTATAATGCTCAATGGAGTTCTGTTAGACACATTTCATTGATGACTTTGTGCACTTTCATATGATCAGCAACCTCGACCAAATTGTAGATCTTGATCACTTTTCCAAACCTGACACACCCTCTTGAAATCAACACATGCAAAATGGTGGCAACTTCGGTAACCAACATATGGCATATTGGTGTTATCAATTCAAACTTATTAACAATCAACAATTTTACAACAAAATTGCTTCTGACCATAAATGTTTATCAGCTTGATAGATCAATGCATAACTTCTGGTAGACTTCTAGGTTATACACAGTGCTTGACAACTAGGAGATAACAGATGTTTTTAGCCACAGTAAAATGTATGTCTGGCCCACAAGAGGGGCAGAAAACCTTAAAAGTGTGTCAAAAATGTAACAGTATTTAAATAATTAATAAACCCTCAAGACACTGACACCAATTACAATACATTTACATAATATGTACACTATTTGCATAAAGTCTGTCATTTGTCAAGAGCTAGTGTCATCCCTTTTTACATCACAGTAGTACAGCCCTCCCATGGTAAACAATAGGTATGTACCATATTATTGGCTGGGTAGGGGTGACAGGATTACTATTACTGGTAACAACGAACCACAGTCTGTCATTTTCTATACAGTAAAACTACTTGCTATTTTTACAGTATTTGAAAATTGGCAACAGTGAAAATGATTTTCTCTGAAAACGTACCACAAGGTAAATTACAAATATCTTAACAAAAAGGTATGTTTTCTACTAATTGAACATCTTTCATCTACTCTCTCAATTACTACAATAACTCTTCAGAAAAACTTTACCAATATTACAACTTGTTTGGCTTTGAATGATCAATCAATCTTACCATTTCACTGGAAGAAATGGAATACTTCAGTATACCAGTAAATGACGAGCGCCCTCTAGAGTCCAAGGACACATCTCAAGTTCATTCTTAGGTTGTATGTAACCCATGGCAACAAAAAGTACATATATTTGACTTTCTTTCACACAAAAAAATGAAGGACTGTTATTTGTCAGATAGATGGCTGGGTTTTAATAAAGCATGGTATGGTTACAGTGAATATAGTTTGAACATTAAAGTATCATCTTTGTGCAAAGTTTAATGAAAGTAACTTCTACATGTATACATTTAGGTACATACAACCTTCCAGATTGTAATGGCCTTCCTGTATTTAATAATAATAATAATAATAAACGCGATTTTTACTGTGCCTAATTTCGCTGCGCTTTAGGCGCAGAGGACAGAAGCAGAAAGGAACTAAGTAATGATGACAGAGTGATTTACTGCTTGAAGAAATGAGATTTAAGTGTTGAGCAAAAAGATAATAAGGAGATGGCGAGTCGGAGGCTGGATGGGAGTTTGTTCCAAGTGGATGGACCGGTGAATGAGAATGATCTTTCACCAAAGCATTTTGTGGTTTATACACTGGGTATTCTAAGACGATGAGTATCAGAAGAGGACCTGAGATTTTATTATGAGAATATCTCAAGTCAAAGCAGTTTCCATCCTAAACAATATTATCAAATCAATACTTGTTTTTATGTTTTATCTTCTATCTTCAATGAAAATATATCATGTGTGGTACTGTTCTTCCTAAGTCTATATACCTTCCCTTTGATTTTTGTCTGTACAACATAGCAACTCAATACAGAAGTAGGAAATAAAACACATCCTGAGCTGTTTTGCATATATATTACATGATTTGCATATTTCTTTCATAATCATTGCACTCATGACACCAGTAACCATGGTAATAGATTTCGCACTGTTTGTTTTAATGTTTATTATGAAAGTGTATATTCCTTTCATTGTATGACAATCAATGCACAGACATGTATCAGGTTGTCATGGTAATATATTTCCCATTTTCTGCTTTGCATATCTGTTACATGATTTACATCTTTTTTTTATTTTATCACACTCACTGCACTACACTCATATTTCAAGTTACCATGGCAATATATTTCACATTTTAAGTCCAAGACTTTTCAGGTATGTTCCATGTGCATGTTTGAATCCTGAGCAGCAATCCGAGTCTTCAGTACCAAATTTCTCACAACATTTTGCCATCTGCCGAATCACATCTCTACAGGCTGTTTCATTGTACTTGTGAGCTGTGAGAAAAATAATGAAAACACAAAGACATCAACAAAAAATACCGCCAATGGCGTTGTAGCACAACTGTAGTTTTTAAAAATGTTTATCCATATGCTAGTCTATGTTGCTATGGGCGTGGTCTTGTTGCTAGGAAAATTTACATACATTTTTTGAATGTTTATTCAATTGTCTATTAAACCCTGTTGTTATCTTTGTGAAATACACCACCATTTGGCTGTTGCTATGGGCGTGGTCATGGTTACTAGGGTATTTGCATACATTTTTTGAATGTTTATTCATCTGTCTTTCTATTCCTGTTGTTATCTTTGCAATATACGTGATTATTTGGCTGTTGTTATGGGCGTGGTCTTGTTGCTATGCAAATTTACATACATTTTTTGGATGTTTATTCAATTATCTATTAAACCCTATTGTTATCTTTGTGAAATACACCACCGTTTGGCTGTTGCTATGGGCGTGGTCATGGTTGCTAGAGTATTTGCATACATTTTTTGAATGTTTACTCACTTGCTTACCAGATGATGTTGTTATCTGACCAAAATATACTGCCATTTGGTTGTTGCTAAAGGGTGTGGTCATGGTTGCTAGGGCCAATTTTGTCAAAATGTTTTTAAGAAAATCTGCAGAATAACAGTTTCAGAAACATCTTGCCAAGTTTCAGACTAATTGACCAAGTACTTTTTGAGATATAAGTTTTTGACCAAAAATGAACATTTTTACACCTAATTTGCATATCACTCATGGAATCATGGTATGCTTAATATTTCTTCGTCCATACATCCCTAGATACATTCCCATTAAATTTCAGCCCAATCTGCTCAGTAGTTTTAGAATTAAAGATTTTTAACCAAAAAGACACATTTTTAGCCCTAATTTGCATATCACTGATGGAATCATCCCGTCATGAACAAATCTTACTTTACACCCCCTTAAGAATGTTCCCACCAAATTTCGCACCAATCTGCCCAGTAGTTTCTGAGTTTAAGTTTTTTGACCAAAAATCACATTTTTTGACCCAAATCACACACCTGTGATGCGATCATTTTGATTTGAACAATTTCCCAACTAGACACCCAAAGTAATGGACCCACCAAATATCGTGGCAATCGGTTCAGCGGTTTTTGACTTTAAGTTGTTTACACACACACACACACACACACATCCACACACACAGACAGACAGACGCCGGGCGATCCCTATAGCACTACTGAACAAGTTCAGTTGTGCTAAAAATCATTTTTGACAAGAATTGGTCCATCAATGCTACCATACCCAATATGCTACAATGTTTTGTAGCTAGTATTGCTGTAAAGAGGACAGTGTGTTCCCTGAGAAATCGGGTACAGCAGAACTGACAACTGTGTTCAATTTCAATGACCAAACATGTTTGATAGGAGCAACATTCAACCAAGTAACTTGGACAAAAACTTAGATAAGTAATATTTGTTCAACTAGTACAATTAATAAACTCCAATGAGCTGATGCAACCAGACTATATACTTAGGCTGGGTAGTTTGAATTTCACACATATTGTCTATAGTATGGATCTGGTTGCATCACAGTTTATTACTTACACTAGTTTGGCAGAGTTTATTTATGTGAGTTTTTGTTGATGTAGCCTGGCTGAACATGGCTCTTATCAAACATATTTGAACACTGAAACTGAATAGTGAATACAATTATAATTTCCGCTGTATATGTCAACCTCTTCACTAACCATAGACAGTGTCTATGCACTCACCTAACCAAAATCAGTGAATTGCACTATATATAGAAGTTTTTGAGTTGATTGTAATATTACTGTAGAAAATGTTGAAGGCAGTGTAATTTTTTTCCACAATAGTCTTAACTATGATTTTTGCAGTACACAACATGTGACAACAACTTTGGGCCAAATCGCTGACAGTCTCTTGTACTACAAGAAGCCCTGTTGCAGAATCTCACATACCTTTCAAACATCTCTGAATTTCACAAGCATATTTTTTACAGGGTTCTGTCTTCTTCTGAGGCTGTGACATTTTTAGAGTCTTCGTGCATTATTCTTTTCGTTAAATCACCCTAATGAGTCGTGAACACCGATTCACGTGTAGATTCGATGTTATCAGCTGGGACATATATTTACCGAAGTGTGTTGTGGGAGAAGTTTAAATAGCACTTAAATTTGCGCAAGCGTAGTTCATACCAACAGTGGAGAAACGAAGCATAAAACAAACATCATTGTTTACTTCCTGGTTGCTATGCTATGCCTTTTTACGAATAGACAAAGAATTATTTTTCTACGCGTGATAAGTAGTGCAAAATCTTTATTTCCAAAGATAATCTGTCTTAAGTATTGAAAAAACTATTTTAATTGCTGTATACAGTTTAAATAAATAAAAACGTTAATAGAATAATTTTGGTGCAATATATCTGCAAAATTTAAAATCTGCGGATGAATATTTTGCACGACGGAGATCCCGATAGCAACCAGTCAACACCGAATCGAACTGAGCAGTGGTTCACTCAGCAACTGGACATCATCACTGAGATCCCCATACAACTGAGATACTCTCGATTTCTCTTCGATATCGCGACTAGTTTCGTGCATTACTGAATTTTGGAGGCCAGACGTTAGCGACTAAATATGTCGTTGCCATTTCTACCGGGAAACTCCTTCAATTCCAAAGTAAGTCTCAGTTTACGAACAATTTTTCTCGTGTTTGGAAACCACTTCGTGCACATGACAACATCATGGCTGACTATTACGAAGATGATCGAGGGTGGGTCATTGAAAAGATGACAGAGAAACTTTGCAAATCCCAATACATACCGCGTCATAATAAGCAATGTGCAGAAGAAAGCCAAGAACGTCATTTTAGTAAATTTAATGGAATATTATTTGGGCATTTATAATGTAGACACAGACAATTCCTTACCACTGATAATGTTATGTACCATAACCATAGGGATCATACGATTTGTGGTTCAGTATTTATGTCAAGAAATGATTTTGTCATGTGTGCCAAATTATTTTGGAAAAACATAAGTAAATGTCCCATCGATTTACTTTCTGCTGCTGTAAATAAACTGTAGACTGAATGTAAAACACTGCCTTGCCCCGGTTGATATGATAGGAGATAATATTAGCAACCACAACAATGGCAACATTCATATTATTTTGTTTTGCCTTGCTTTGTTTTGCTTTAAATAGCTGAACATATACAACCAAATTACTGTTATTGGGTATAGTGAACTATTGCAAATAAGGAATAGCTGGGAAGGTATAATTTGAATATAATAACTTTCTCTAACTACTGTCTGTTTGTAGGTATATGTGTAGTTACTATGTTATGGTTAGAAACATTACAATTCTGTTCTCCTAAAAATACATTTTCTTTGACATTTCCAGCTTGGACAGGAGAATCACCGCAAATCCCACCACTTTGACTACACCAATGATGTATCTATGTTAGTTGGTGAACATAAACCAGGTATTGGTGGACAGAGACTTCTAGGCCAGAAACCCAAACCAAGACATAGCAACATCCCTAGGGGTGAAGGCAACGCTGCACCAGCATGGGTTGCCTTTGACAGACAAGTGTTGTGTTTTGATGGCTACTTCCAAGAAGCTGTCCATGAGAAGAGGGAAGAACAGTTCAGGATAAGGAAATGTAGAGTTTATTTCTATTTAGAAGATGACTCTATCCAGGTGACAGAACCACAAGTAAAGAATAGTGGTATCCCACAAGGTATGTTGTCAAATTTATAGAGTTCAGTTATAACATATAAATAGTTATAATTTTCTTGTAATCTAATAAATTAATGTGTAATCTTATTTTCCAATATCATATTTGATCGTATATAACATGAAACAATGGCTGTCTGATTGGATGGATACTTTTTGTTGAAACACCCCCCCCCCCCCAACTGATATCGAGAAGGTATACATATGAATTGTAACAAAAAAGTTACAATGTTACATGAACAAAGTGAGACTTGATGCCATACTGTGGCACAGCTGTTGTTGAAATTTAACTTTACTTTACTTGAAAGCTCATGGTGAGGTAATCACAGTGGTATGTCATGTATTATTGAAAGGGTTCTTCTCAAGTATGACATCGTGGCTACATAATCATATAGACTTCAACAAATGTTCCCCTCCCTCTTTTCCTTAGAGGATGAGAATTGAAATGGAAATATATCGGTTGGTAAGATCATCATCTCATTGGCATGGGATACAAAGTATAAGAATGATAACTGAAAATCATTTGATGTGTTGGTTTTAGGTACCCTGATCAGACGCCATCGTATTCCACTGCCTCCACCAAATGACGACCAATATTACACAGTAGAAGATTTCAATGTTGGCAAGGAAATCACCTTCTATTCACGTACTTTCAAGATTACAAACTGTGATCAGTTTACATACAACTTTCTGCGTAAACTTGGTGTGAGGGTTACCTTACCCGATGATATACCAAGTGATCCTTACACAGAGCATAGGAAAGACGTAAGTATATGAATTAACTGGTACAATGTACTATAGTTCTTTAAAAGTTGGCAATGAAATGTTAAGAGTAAAATTTATAATACAATGTACCCTAATTGTCTCAGCAGGTGAACAGTTCTTTTGCCAGGTGTTGTGTACATTTGTCCCACTTTTAAAAATTTTTCTTAGATATTGGGCGTTGTAAAAAGTTCATGTTTGTATAGCTGATGACAGTTACAGTATTTTTATCATTACAAATACATGAAATGTATCTCTCCATTGAAAAATATGGGAAATACATTTTTACAAAATTTAATACATAGATACATCAGTGATATTCAAGACAAAGATCTATTTCAAATTTCAGACCATTTTCCTGTTGAAAGGTGAACATATCAAATACGAAACTTTTAGCCTTTAGTCAATTTTCCAAACCAGTGTAAAACTATACTTATATAATATTCCCCAATATTATCTGAAGAAAATATGAGTGACCTAAGGAGCCGTGTAACTTTGAGTCACTAGTATATTCTGGCAGAATAAAGTAAAATATTGGGGAATAATATAAGCATAATTTATGAAAAATTAGGAAAAAATAAGGTTTTGACATTGATATTTTGAATACTGCAAAATCAGTGATGTGGACCCAAGTTGCCATGGCATTGAATGACCGGGGTATATAATCCATATTTTCTGTTCAAAGGGAACAACTTGGCTTGAGTATGGTATAATTGATATTTATTCTTTCCTTTCAATAGATGGATTTCACTCAGCAACCTCTACGTCCCTATGAAAAAGTTGACACACTCAAACAGTTCTTGGATCATGATCGTCATGTACTACGTTTCTACTGTTACTGGGATGACACTGATAATATGTTTGGAGATTCTCGTGAGATGATTCTCCACTATTTCCTCGCTGATGATACCATTGAGATCCGTGAAGTTATTCCAGCTAATTCTGGTCGCGATGCAGCTCCAATGTTTCTGCGTCGTGCTCGTTTGCCGAAACAAGCACCAGAGTCATTACGACAACCAGGTGAAGTGACTGGCCGTACAGTGCTGAATGTATTTGGACCCATGGGACAGGGTGGAAGATATATCCTTGATAGTTTGAAGGTGAGTTAATTGTGGCAATCAAGCTCAATGCATAGTTTTACAGGATTCCATCTCACCAATTGCTAACTGTCTCTAGTATCTTTTTCAATAAATTGTATTTTGGGAAGAATAGAATATAGCTCATATTCCAAAATTTTCATTATTGTTTATATTTGTATAAGTTATAACTCATTTTCATACGACAAAACCTGACGATGTTTGAAAAAAAACAGTGCCCTCTAAGTCAATTTGATACGCCACTGACACACACAATTTCTATTGACACACCAAAATTTGGTGTTCCACTATCTCTTACTATGTGGTGACCAGTGTGCCCTCTAAGCTGACACACACAATTTCTAGTGACGCACGAAAATTTGGTGTTCTCCTGTCTCTTACTATGTGGTGACTCACAAAGAAATCCCAGCTTTTCTTATTTTGACTCACAACAATAAAATTTGGCTATCAGTATCATTAGAGGGCACACTGAACAGAACTAAATATAAATCTATACTAGTAGAACTAGACTGTAAAATACAGTCGTGTTGTTCAACCCAATCATGCTTCTTAATCGGCGAGTGCTGGCTGATAGCATGACATGAATGTCATATCTTACAGTCTATACTAACTACACATATTCAGTTTGTTCTTTTTTGTCAGTATGAATATTTTGAAATATAGTCGAGGATAAATGTGACATGATTTGCCAAAGATGTCTGATAAAATTTATGATTATTTTGTTGCAGACTGGTGCTGTACAAACTGATTATTACAAGGACAGTGATCTTCAAATTGGTTCCGTCCTCAATGTTTGGGGAAGAAAGTACGTCCTGTGTGACTGTGATGACTTTACTAAGGAATATTATAGCACCAAGTATGGTCTTGGTAAGTCCAAATACTAAATATACTAAACTTGTCTATTTCTACATTCCTACTGTGCACATCACCTCTAAAATTGTTTTTTTGCATTTAAAGTTGTCTGAGTGTGTGTAAAAATATCATGTCACATGACTGAACAACCAAGGTGTCTTCATTTCTACTGTAATAGATCTAACAATGAAGGCCACAATAGATTTCTGTTTGATGTCTGTACTACTTACAGTGATGCTCATTCATTCCTAATGTATTCATATTCTTATTTTGTGTAGCTAACTTTGCTCCAATCAAATACAAGGGTGATCCAATGCCAAGACAAGGCAAACAATGGCCACCATACAATGGATTTGGATCTGAGGAAGACTCATTATGTTCATGTATGGGTCTCCTACCTAAGCCACCACGTAGAGACTTTGTCAAATTTATGGAGAGAGACAGGTGAGAACTTTAAGCTAATAAGATCTATGCATGTTTCAACTTTGGCCTTTAGTTGAAAGATTCCTTGACGTCTGACAAAACAATGTCCCAAACTACTTTCAGGGGTCATATTTTAACAATTGGTAATCATAATTTCCCTGATTAATATATTGCTGTCTCCTGGTGTCTTAAACTTGTTATTGTATGTGTAGAGATTGTGTGTAATTTAACAATTCTGATGTTGTATTCCTCCGTCAGACATGGACTTGACAGCAACGTGCTGCGATACGTGGCTCGTCTGGATACAACTAAACCCATTGATATGGATAGAAGGTTTATCATTTCATACTTCTTATCAGATGATACTATTGCTGTATTTGAACCACCACAAAGAAACTCAGGTAGGTAGTTTCCCTCCCATAGTCAGTAAGACAAGCCACGTCAGGACACACTCATGCATTGGTCAACCCCTTTCACTACCTAGACCAACTAATGAGGGCAGAACAACACAAGTTATTGTTCAGTGTAATTATAACTATGCTGTCATCCCATTAAAGTAGATTTAAACTTTCAGAACTTGTCAAAACAAAGATACTATTTTCATAAATTATGGAATAAACAGAAAAATATATAGTTCAACTTCATGGTGATGTACATTCAATATAATTCCATGTATCTGAAATAGAATATTACTGCCTAGGCACATTATAAAAATAACAAACACGTAATTTCCTGGTCCACACCATAACTTCCCTCTAATATGAGGTCAAATGGTATTGCAGGTACTGAGAATAAGTCAACCTTGTTCTATTTTGACCCGCTAGCATGAGGTAAAATACTATTGCAGGAATTGTTTTAAGTTTTGTCATAAATTCAGAGGTGAATGAAATTATGATAATATACAGGCTTCATGTAGAAAGAAACCTATTAGTTATGATATTATTAAACATTTATGTTATTTGTCACTCATTCATTTACACAATTTTACTAATCACAAACTATTTTTTATCTTGCCAGGTATCATTGGAGGTAAATTCTTGGAGAGAGGTCGTGTCAAGAAACCTAACCAGCCACGATTCAGCACCACATTATCTGAATACTACCAGGCTTCAGATCTGTATGTTGGTAGTCGAGTTGACTTCAATTGTCATATGTTTATACTTACTGATGCAGATGAATATGCTCTTCGTTACATGGAGAAACAAGCTGGAGAAGTAAGTATTGAACTCTTTCATTTTAATCTTACTCCAACCATTTCTATTTTATAGTTATTTATAGCCTACCTGTAGACGTGTAGGACTTAATGGTACAACACTATTTCCACTATCCTAACTGAGTTTAGCAAGTCAGGTAGTATGAACTATAACTGAATGTACTCTCTGTCTTTTGTTTTATAGTTTCCTGTTGCTGACATTGGAAAAATTATAAGCAAACTGAAGAGCTTTGGACAAGCTAATGTTGAACACATTGCTGATTTCTTCAGAAGGAATGACCCAGAAAACCAAGGCAAAGTACAGTATGAACAGTTTAGGTAAGGACGAGTCATTTTTAGGGTATACTGGTATTTGATTATATTGTATGGGTCATATCAAATACTAATTCAATGTTATCACACCGATGTTTAATCGTGTCGCACTGATCTGTGGTCATATTCTTTGGGTATGGGATTGTATCACACTGATGTAATTATATCGCACAGAATGATTAGGTATCATTTTCATTTGTTAATTAACTTTTCGATAACAAAGACATCTTGAGTTCCCTACTTAGAAGTAAAATACTAAAAAAAAAAAGACTCAAATTTTAAAGTCGATAAGTCAGTATGCTGGAAGGAGGAGGTACATATTATCAAATGTAAAATGTCATTTTCAAATAATGTCTGTCCCCCAACTTTATTTAAAACCTGATTCTAAAATTCCATGTTTTGTCTTTTGCCATGAACAGAAACTTACTGGTACAGATTGCCAGTAGCAATCTAACAGATCATGAAATCATCACCGTAGCACGTTACTTCAGTGACAGACAAGAAGAGAAGGTGGACCTTAGTGTTCTTGTGTCTATTGCACAAGAACAGCTCCGTAAAAACAACTTTGAGATCTTTGGTAAATTGATAGAGACTTTCACCCATCAAGACACCGATAGTTCTGGTTACATTGATCCTGAACAAATCCGACAGGTCTGCCATGCTTTCCATGTGCCCATCCCAGATGATCTTCTCCGGACAATAATTTCAAGGTAAGGAATGCAGTCCTCAATAAAATGATCCGTTTCAGTGGAAATATATACCCTAAAAATCATCTGGTGTTAAGACTTACCCAGGCATACACATACATATTTTTCATAGCTCTTGTTGACTGTAGTGCACTTAGATCAGTTTTCGTAAACATATTTACTTCCATAAAGTTATATTCCTTGCCAGTACAACACAGTAGGAATTCATACAATAAATTAATACTAGTATTTCAATCAAGTAAATGTTTTTTGACTGAGAAACAAATTCCATAGTGCTTGTTAGGGCATACAAATAGTAACACACTTAATTGTAACGTTGGGGTTATCAGTAGCAGAGCAGTTAGTTCATGTGGCCTTTACCACTGCAATCTGGGTTGGAATATTGGTTGATCTGTTTGTACTATAATTTCCACCTGCTTCAACACACAGGCAATTGGACATTGCACAAGTGGCAACCATATTTGAATTTCCAAATATGATTTACATGTGTGTATATAAATAAAAATATTTCCATTTTTAATTTATATTACTTTTTGCAATGTTGACGTTTCATTACATTTTACAGATTGGAAATATATGTTATCAAAGTCATGAATAAATCATTTCAATACATTTATATTTAAGTAATATTTACCATATTTTCTAATATATGTATTTTGTTATCTGTCATAGAATGGAGATGAATGAGCAAGGTCAAGTTAACTATGCCAACGTTGTCAGACTCCTGAACTGGAGAGAGAATCCAATCACTAACGTCAAATACACACAGCCTCCAATGTCACTAGACCAGACGTGGACAGGAAACAAACCTTCTGATGGTATCCAGTATGTCAACTATGTTGCCCTCATGCAGACACTGTTTGGTGAGGCAAAGCAATAAGTTGATGTGTATAGTATATTGCTGATGTTAACACAATACCGCGGTCTGGACAGGATCAAATACTTGATGCACTCTGTACAAACGATATGACAAACTGAGAAAACTACTTCAATGAACTATATATATATATAAAATAACCAAATGGTTTGTTTACCGGGTCTGTAAATTTGAAAAAAGATGAATGTCATCTACTGACTGATATGGACAGTGTTTAAGATAAACAGGACGTTTCAACCTATTTTCAGATGTCAGATGGCTATAGGAAGAAACACGTACCTTAATATTTGCAACTTTGTGAGCATATTTTGGGCCAATTGTGTGCAACTGATTAAATCATACCAAAATAAATAAACTGTACAGAATATTAAAAAGAAATTTGAATAAAACAAAACTGATCTTGAACCCCTTTTCTAGGCTTGGAATTTTTTAATGCATATATAGTGCCTCAAATGCTTTTATTTTGTAAATGATTCAATTCACAATTTTAATTGTGATAATTGCTTGTATATAAAAAAAATTGTTAATGTCTTGTATGAGTTAGTTATTTCTTTCCCATCCATAAAGTGCAGTCTTTGCCAGAACACCACAGATGGTAGTCTGATGGTGTTTCCTTTTGGTGTAAGTAACAAACAATATGAAGCAAGCTAATAAAAAGTTAACTTTTGTTTTTGGTAGAGCCGACAGTATGTGTAATTGATACAGATATATGTCATTTTTTATTCACATCCTTCTGTCAGTAAACTATACCAGATATCCTTGTGTATTCTAATTGTTATTATTGAAATAAACTTTTTGTTTTGAAATACTGATTGTGAGTCATGTTATTTGACGCTTGTGTCTGAATGGTAGCTTTAATAGCTTTGGTCATCAGGCATGTACATGGTAGCTTTAATAGCTTGGGTCATCAGACATGTACATGGTAGCTTTAATAGCTTTGGTCATCAGGCATGTACATGGTAGCTTTAATAGCTTGGGTCGTCAGACATGTACATGGTAGCTTTAATAGCTTTGGTCATCAGACATGTACATGGTAGCTTTAATAGCTTTGTCATCAGACATGTACATGGTAGCTTTAATAACTTTGGTCATCAGACATGTACATGGTAGCTTTAATAGCTTGGGTCATCAGGCATGTACATGGTAGCTTTAATAGCTTTGGTCGTCAGACATGTACATGGTAGCTTTAATAACTTTGGTCATCAGGCATGTACATGGTAGCTTTAATAGCTTTGGTCGTCAGACATGTACATGGTAGCTTTAATAGCTTTGGTCATCAGACATGTACATGGTAGCTTTAATAGCTTGGGTCATCAGACATGTACATGGTAGCTTTAATAGCTTGGGTCATCAGACATGTACATGGTAGCTTTAATAGCTTGGGTCGTCAGACATGTACATGGTAGCTTTAATAGCTTTGGTCGTCAGACATGTACATGGTAGCTTTAATAGCTTGGGTCATCAGACATAGACAGTTCCTAAGATGCTATCAAGGATAATTTAACTTGATCCATTTGATGACAATGTACTCTTTTACATATATAAAGGGGAAACCATTCTGGGAAATACAGACGTTTTCATAAACTATGGGTTCTGGGGAGCCATTTCATGATTTTACAGCACCTACAATTACTTGTGATTTCAGAGAATAACATTACAAGTCAATCTTGTACCTTTAGAGGCTATGCTATGGGCCATTGCATCATGGGAGTCAGCAGAAGTAATATATTCATGGTCGCACAATGAATATTCATGAGATGTTTTTACACTGAAGGGAAGAGTCACTTAGTAGTCGTGAATATTCATTGTGCAACCAGGAATGTATTATTTCTGATATATGGGTTCTACAAACTTATCAGAAAGGTTATAAAAAATGAGTTTCAGTTGAAAACTGCTTTTTGTCATTTATTTTCTGGCCTAAAGCTGTACAGCAAAATGCTGCACTAGTGTGGCAGAACCAATTTACATATTTAAAAAAAGCTGCTGTGTGCACTAGTGCCACACAGTGTGCAATGCTGTACTGCAACCTGTATGGGAAAGCAAATTTTAAGAATGGTGGCCACCTATTTTAGCACAACTGAACTGAGGTTCACTTTCCTCTTTAAATGTATTTAGACAGTTCTTATATGCATATCAATTAACAAAATTTGTTTATCTATAAAAGAACTTGTTTAGGCTAAGTGGCCACATAGATTAACAATTTGGATTTATTTTGGATTTTTATTTCACGAAGAGATCATGAAGAGTTTATTATGAAGGGCGCCCCCAGTCGGCGTATATTTTATATATTTCGTTTAATTACAATACAATGTTTTGGCTATTTTTGTCAGTTTATTAGCCTTGATAGCACATAATTCGTACCTGGTTTTCTTCACCTTCATTTCTCACTATTGCAGCTAGCTGTTGTTGTTGTTGTTGTTGTTGTTGTTGTTGTTGTTGTTGTTGTTGTTGTTGTTGTTGTTGTTGTTGTTGTTGTTGTTGTTGTTGTTGTTGTTGTTGTTGTTGTTGTTGTTGTTGTTGTTGTAAATGTTGATATATTTTCAACAGGTAAATGTATTTTCTGAAAGTATCTATGCTGAGGTAGGCCTTATAGCGAAGACACCCCCGGGAAGACACACCTGTCGAAATATAATGCGATCATTGCATCTTGTGGCATCCTTGAAACATGTGTCAGGTACAACCAACGATTTTCCAGTGGGAGGGGATTTTTGTATTGGTTGGTGGGATCGATGGAAAATACTGAGCCATTGAGTGTGAATTTGTATTTCAGCTGATACGGGAGAAGGGAATATTTAGGCAACATGGGTATCATTTAAAATAGAGTAAACTTTGGCAAAAAGTGTCCAGAGTCACTCGTCGATGTTGTTGTCTTGGGGTGTAGACTAATCTAATGGCGTGTTTGAAATATACATTTTTTTAAGTGGCTGGGGAGAGGGTAGTATGCAGATATTGAGAGACTATTACATGTATGGGGGACAGAAAGACGTACGCAGATATTTCTGGGTAGCTGACAGTAAACAATAACTGTGTTTCATACACAGAGTAACTTAGTAACTTTTCCTGACACTCACTCATAACAGATGTGAAACATGAATTGAGTAAAAGGTAAAACGTTGTAATACAAGCGACGTAACTTTCCTTAACACTCCTTGACAAAAAATTGTGGTAAAAAACACATCTCGAGTTCAACACCCTTGTCGCAGTATGAATATCGATGTCACTAGCCTGGACGACACATCATTGTTTGCGTCCGACCAGCAGTGTAAGCGACAGCAGCAATGTGAATTCCTTCACTCTATAGATCTAGAATACATGTCTTTCACCGTCTTCAAATTTTTCACGAAGACGTGTTGGAGTTAGTGTTTGCTGAATGACGTCATGGTTAGGCTCCCAAGCAAACCAATATTTGCACACCTTATTTAGACGTCTTTAATAAATATACCCCTGGAGTTGTTCTGTTTTTCTATCGCCAACCGCGTTCCATTATTTGAGAACGAATCCGTGTATACCTATATGTACAGAAATATTAATAGTAATAATGCATAGCTTCAATCACTTTAATATACTACCGAATTCCTTTCAGGGTAGTGTCAGATGAACAGTATATCTGGGTCGGTAATATCGCTGTTTCTTTAGGATCGCATAAAAAATATAAAATAAGGAAAAAAATTGATCGCATAGCAACAACAAATATCAAAGTTCAATAATAGTAATATAATACTTCAAATGGGACTGACTTCGTGGACAGTTATGACGTAGACAAATGATTGACACTTTCTAACGTTAATTAAAATTTAATTCATTCATTACGTATGTAAATGAAGTAGGGGGTACATAAGCTCCGAGGCGAATACTTTTCATTATAAATATGAAAAAAGCTAATATCGCTTACAACCAATCAAACACGTGCCTCGTTTCTCTTCGGTCTCATTATAAAGGCTGACGTACATATTGTTGTCATTGCAAATGCGTGACTGTACAACAAACATTTTAATGTCCATGGTTGAGTTCTTTCAATATTGAGTGTCTCTTTGTGTTAAGCTGTGACGAAATGCAGTACCTTCATTTTACGCTCAGTATTCTAGTTTCTGAATAGCATAGCAGTCGGGTGCGTCGTACAAGGAACGAACGTACGGTTATGCTAATAGCAAAGGGCATACAGTCATAAACGAGATCCTTGGTGACTGTGTAGTGTTCTTCTCCGTTAGGGTAGCCCCCATCAACGATTATTTTTGTAACTCCTAGTTTGATATACAATACTGAGATCGTAGGAACATAATGTAGTAGTTGAATCCTGGCTTAATATTAACCAGACTCGTTTCTACGTGTAAATATCTCCAAATGATCGTCAGCATGCCAGGGAAAGGTGACGGGGACGTAGATACGGAATCCGAAGCCAGTAAATCCATACCACCGTTTCTACCGGGATTCCCTCATCCGCTGAATTCACCTCACGTAAGTACAGCTACCTGATTAATAATATTAACACGGGAACCTTTTTTAATGACATTTTTCGATCGTCAGGTACAGAATCAACAGTTTCTTATTTCTGTGTTTTTATAAGTTAGACAGCTAGATTGAGATGAACCCTGGAGGCTAAATTATTCATTACATGTCTAATATGACTTATTTAACCTTGAAATTCATCTACACACGGTGTCTTTTTTTACATTTGTTTACCGTTGTTAAGTGTCTCTGGTGAAATGCCCTAACACATTTTCTGCTATTGAGCTCTGCGTCGAGTTTCTCTCATCCGTGCAATGGACAACACTGACCGAGTGTCAGGGGACAAACCCTGGGATTAGAACGTTGAATGACCGTATCTAAGTAAAACTGACATTTGTTCACCTCCATGTTTAAACAGTCTCAACAGACTCGTATTTGTATGATGTTCAGTTTGACATAAAACACCTGAAGAAAACCACACAGAAAGTATATCTTAATGGCAATAAACTAAAGCGTTGCTATGCGTATTACTAGACCTGAAGTCAGTGAAATGTACATGAAATGGACAAGATGGTAATGGGTAATTCACATTGTGTGTTTACTTTATATGGCTCGGGTTCTTTTGTTTTCTATATATCACTTATGGTGAGGACATATAAAGCAAACAGACGCGTACATTTATTGTTTAATAAAAACCGCGAAAATGCGTCGTGTTAACTGTTCGCCGTTAGCGTTCGCTATATACCCATGGAGGTAGGTCCTTCCTATACTTAAGTATACATTGGTATAACGTGTGGTTGTTAAGGACACATTGTGTCCGTATAAGAGTCATTATTCGCTATTGTCACATTTCCTATTGTTGACAGTCATTCTGAAACACACTGTCGTAAAATTGAACATATCACCCGACGTTCAATAACACACAATTTTCTGGTTTCGAACGTTCTGTATGACCCGAATTTATAATCACGTGATAGCTACGTTATACGCGTAACCATGGAAATGAAATCGTAATAGAAATCACCTTTCGATCTTACGATCGATGCGACGTTTCCAGACGTTAAGCTTATATGTATGATAAGGATATTACGAACACCTGTCATAACGTAGTCTGTTTCATGATATAATTTTACGGTTTTAATTTCGTAATATCATGGCTGGGCTAGTAGTAATTAGCTCACGGAAATCTGTTGGATATCTGCCAGTGTGCAGTATACTTATAACATAGTTTCTACATCACCGTACCGTCACCACTATAAAAAAACAACAACATGAAAATGTACAAAATTATCAGTTTACCACCAGTGACCATTTGTAGACCCAATATTTCATGGATATAACAATTTCCTAACAAAACGTTTATACGAACAAATTAAAGGGATGTCGTGGTTTATGACTGTTTGGACCAAATTACGGAATAAACTGACAATGATGTTGTCTAGACGCATTTAATTCTCAGCATGTTGCTCCGTACATTATACAGGCAGCCATATTGGTTACCATGGCGACGACTCGCCACACTCGTGTCCTCAGTATGTGTGGAATAACATATACATAAAACTTGTTCAGCGCTACTCAGCTCTACTCAGGTAGGGCCATGTGTCGATAACAACGACAATACCCACCGACAACTATGTCTTTTGATAATACAGGACTTCTACTGTACACACACGTCAGGAATCAGATGTGGTCACAATTTACCAAGTATGGGTGTTAACCTGATATACAAAACGCAGTTTACTGTGGTGTCTTTATGTTCATAGTTAACATGTCTATCCACACTTTGACTATGTACAGTTTTTTTAAAGCTTGCACTACAGAAGACATATAATTACATTACACACAAGGTCACGGTAACCCAGAAACGATCCGAATACCGCAACCCAGATATTGACATTTGTACTGTAGTTGCATCGCGGGACTTACTATTTGACTTTGAAGCAGTGGACATCGCATATCCAGGCCACTGTCAATTGTACAAGGAATAACATTTAGTGATCGATTTACAAACAAATAATGGGTGATCGCAACTTGAACAAAACTCAACTCTATATATTTGTAAACACTCTGATCAGCTTTTACCCCGTATACAGAATCATAACTGACAACGTACCGGGTTAGATTTACACAGCCTCTTTGCTTGGCAAAAGTCTATGTACTGTTTACATGTAATTATATATTTAAGCTAAGTTTAGACATAGACCCTACACATGTAGGGCTATGTGTGCATGGGTTTAATTAAACCTCGCTAGGATCGGACAGTTAAAATTGAACTGCTACGCCACTTACGTTTAAGTGTACCAATTCCACTATATAGTAGAACCCATATACACACTCATACCGTTTTGACCAAGGTGCAACTCTTTTCTTCTTTAAATCCCGGGTCATTAAATAAATTTGGATCAGTGAATTGTCACAGAGCCTTTGGTCACGCTTGTTCGAATTCGCCAAGGGTTTCTTTATTGTTATTACCGCTAACCTACACGACACTAGGTCGATGAAAAGAAACAGATTCTACTGATTAGGGCCTTCTTGACAACCAGTTTCCTTTAGTAGAGTTTCCACTTATCATATCTGTGGGCAAGCGTAGATAGCAGAGCTATAAATAGACCAACAAACACATTAAAGCGAAAGTCAGCGTAAATTCGCGTGGAAAGTCGTTGACTAGATTGCATTTAAAGTCACAATATAAAAATGTAATATATTCAAAAGGACAAAAGCGAACACAAACAAGCGCACAAACAAACAAACAAACAAACAAACAAACAAACAAACAAACAAACAAACAAACAAACAAACAAACAAACAAAAACCAAACAAACAAAACAAAAAAAAACAATAAAAAGGCCTGAAAAAGGTTAAGTGATAACTGTAGACGTTACAACTATTCCATCTGACCCTTCCAAAAATATTAAATGATGAAACATTGTAGGTAAACTTTCATTTTGATTTCCTTTGAGGTGATACTATGATTTAAAGCATTTACTAATCACTACAGGACTTTTATTGGGTGCTACAATGTCAAATAAAACGGTACTAATATAACTACCTGTACTACCATCTCCCCTAGTGTTCGGTATTTATCACGTGACAAGTGGTCACCAACAGAACTCTCGAAATATATCCTCTGTTGATATTTAAGAAACGAGTGCATATTTCATAACGCGGATTTACTGCGATTGTGATTGTTGAATAATTAAAGCCCGCTTACTGTCTGTGTCGTGACGGACTTCGGATCTAAGGTGTAGCTGTCGTGTGACCCAGTCAGTAGTTTTAGCATGGAAGTCCAGTAACACCTCGGTTTATGTAGAGAATGGCGAAGGTAAGTGTTGAAGTTAAACACGCAATCGACTTTCAAAAATAATATCGAACACGTCGGTATTCGACGGAGGTACAAGAGACATACTACTCGAAAAGTTTACTGACATACACGTTTTGTTAGCGATTCATCTCGGCAAAGTTGTATATAGTTGTAAGTTGCTATTGACAACCACGGTAAACAATGTTGACTATAACAATGACTTTAATGTATCAATGAGTTAGTTTTTTAAAAATAATTTTGTTGATCATTCACGTTGCAGCTTTTGAGAGAAAATTTCCGAAAGTCTCAACATTTCGATTACTCCGACGGTGTAGGACAATGGGTCGGACGACGAAAACCCGGCATCGGTGGAGAACCAATTTTAGGACAAGTTCCACGATCGAGAAGAAGTCAGCTCCGTGGAACGGACAGATCATTACCATCCTGGGTGACGTATGACAAGAAAATTCTGTGTTTTGATGCTTATTTCCAAGAACCGGTGTTTCTTGCAAGTGAACGTTACAGGGTCAGAAAATGCAAAATAAAATTGTTCCTGGCGGACGATACTATTCAAGTGGTAGAACCCGAAACGAGAAACAGTGGAATGCCGCAAGGTGAGACAATGAAAATATAATTTTTCTAAAAACATATATTCAAATGTTCTAAAGTTTGTAACATATGCACATATTTATGATAAATATCTCCATGGTTTGTTGCCATGTGTTTATGAGCACTTGGTTACAATATTCAAACACGTACCATTATTCAACAATTTTTGTTGTCAATTATTTTCTCGTTTCTGTATATACAAAGGTATAATGCGATTGTTACACACTTGTACACCAAGGGTAACGTGAATACAGGAATGTATGCCGACAACTAATGGAATTGTTCCTCAGTTAGCGAGGTTTTTGCCATTTATTTACTGTAAAATAATCCATCTATTGAGTTTCTATAATGAATGTAGAGGAAATCTAATTTGATTATTTCTTTATTATCTTTGTACACAAAACAGCTCAGTCTATGAAATAGTACGTGACTGTACGTTTCTGTTGTCAAGGGTCATTTGAACAGCTGTTTTGCTCAGGATTACTGATAACATTCGTCCGTTTTCTGCCTTCGTTTGACTGACTGACTGACTGACTGACTGACTGGCTGGCTGGCTGGCTGACTGATGTATGTATGTATGTATGTATGTATGTATGTATGTATGTATGTATGTATGTATGTATGTATGTATGTATGTATGTATGTATGCATGTACACTGTCTGTCTGTCTGTCTGTCTGTCTGTCTGTCTGTCTGTCTGTCTGTCTGTCTGTCTGTCTGCCTATAAGACTCATTAACACATTGTCCGCCTCTCCCTCCACTCTCCACCTGGCCTCTAAAGCAGGGTTCCTACCCTTTTAGGTGATTTGACGGAAAAATCCAATAGTTACCATTTACCGTTCTTTCATCTCATGAAAATTAAACTCAATATCACATTTCTACGTTTCTGCGATACAGGACGATTTCTGAGTAAACATAGAATTCGTAAACCTCCACCAAACGACCACGAATTCTACACTGTAGACGATTTGAACATCGGAGAAGTAGTCACGTTCTATGACCGACAGTTTAACATTACTGGGTGTGATAAATTCACCAAACAGTTTCTTGAAGATATGGACAAGGAAGTGAAAACACCTGAGACTTCGCCGAAGGATCCTTATCAGAACTGGCGAGATAACGTAAGTGTTACTCTTTATAAATAACACATCAGTGTATCTCGTATCCATTGCAAGGTTTTTTTATTCATTTTTATCCATTCATATTCCGTTATAAAGTGCAAGAAAAATGAATGACAAATTCAAAGCAGGAACATTGTACAATTCTTTTGTACACCCACGCATTGTTATTAAGTGTGAATTGTGCGTCTTTTCAAACTTGTCAAGCTTTCAAAATCGATCTGCGTCCCCGTTGCCTGACGACATCATATTCGTAACCGTAATATATGCTTTTTTAGTATATATATGTACTTAAGTACTTTTTATGACACTCAAATTTTACTTCAAAGAAAATTACTAAAAGGAAGGAACGGACACAGGGAAAATATCATATAGGACTTACGTTTCCATTTATGACAACAGCGACAGTAACCGAAATTGTAAGTAACCGTAGATCTTGAAAGCTATCGATCAAGTAACCATACTCCAACCAAAAAAAGCCGAGGTGACATCGGTGAATCAGTGTTCGCAGAGACAAATTTCGATATTATAGGTATAAACCAGTTTGCGAAGGTTAAACTTGTAAACGTGTAAGACGACAACGAACAGGTTACTATACATTCCTTAAGTTTATATCTTCATAGCAAAGATAGACACATGTAGCAAGCATTGCGTAGTAGTTGATATTACTTGGTAAGGGCAACTTTGTCGTCATGGGTGAGAATGAATGTCGGATTATGTTTAAATTGTCTTGGATATAGAGTCTTTAACTTGATATATAGGTACATGTGTAATTTCATCACCTGTGAAGTTTGTGACAAGAATCTGCCGACATAAAGTAAAAAAAAACATTAAATAAATCAACAGGTGGTTTTTTAAATTGCACTTTGAATTTAGAATATATACTTGTCCCGTGATTAAGGTGGTTATCTTTAGTTCTAGATGTCTATGGTTTAGTACATTAAGGTGGATATTTCATTAAAACACAAATGAAAGCTGGGTGGTCTCAACAAAACTTAACTCAAAGGATTACAAAAGTTCTGACTAGCTTTCGCCCTGTTAAACCCCAACTCTCGTATAAAAGCGCGAGAACCTACGATAGTTGCCATAAAGCATCACCCTGTCAGTGTATATTTCATAGACACAGATGTACTAATATTATGTCATCACCACCATGATTAGTCGGCTAACATTTGTATAACAGTATATACAAATGCTAGATCAACAGGTGGTTGGTGGTTTTTTATTTTTTTTTCGAACTGGAAATATATAACTTTCTCGTGATTAGGGTTGTCAGGTTTGACATGTATCTACCATGTCATCATAGCTACGTTTTATCACAAGTCGGCCAGCATTTGAATAACAACATACACAAGCGCTAGATCAACAGTGTTTTTTCAATTGCATTTTTAATATTTATTTTTCTCTAAGGGTGACCATATTTTTTTTATGTTTCTCAGTGCTTTTTAATGGCAAATATGGGTCGGTCGGTCGAATTAAAAAAAAAAAAAGAGTAAAAAAATGAATCAATCTCATGTTTCTCTGCCTCTCCCTTTTTTTCTTCTCTGTCGTCTTTTTATTGGATTCCTGGTAAAAAGCCCTTTCCCAGATCCTCTACACAATTGCCACCTCCTACTTCAATAACTACCATCATGAAATACATGCTCCGTTCGTGAACAAGTGTCATTGTCACCGCCATGACTGTGCATGATGACGTAGACAGTCCAGACACTTGCTTATTCTTGCCAGGGAAGGAACTTTTCTGCAAAATATTAAGGCGGGCGAACATTTAAAAAAAAAATTTTGATATCAGAGCTGAAAATTTCGGTCGGTCGGGTAATGAGAAACAGAAAAAGAAAATAGGACCACCCTAAGGTTGTTATGTTGATTTTATTATATATTGAATGGCAGCATAAACAGACACTAAATCAACAGGTGTTTTTAATGGCATTTTATGTGTGTTTTTCTCTAGGGTTGTTATGTTTTAATAGGTATTCCATAGATGTAGATATACTAGTATATCTTATCATCACAAGTGTGTTTTTTATAAGTTTGTTAACATTTGAATAGGAAACTAAACAAACACTAAATCAACAGGTGGTTGAAAAATTGTAATCATGATATTTAACTTGTGATTTTGACGTTGACAGAGTAATTGGTCGCTTTTGATTTATCGTTAAACGTGTTTTAGAATAAACTGATACCATGAGATTGTCAATCTATTGGCAATTATTATACAGTAGTGTGTAAAGCCATCAATGTCAGAAATAGAATCCTTTCAGTATTTTGTTCTGACAACTTTTAATACCAAAAGTAAAGTTCAGTGTGAGTTTTCACATTGAGATTCAAGTGATATTTTTCTGTTTACCTGTCTATTCCTCCTACCTGGTCTCTGTCTGTCTGTCTGTCTGTCTGTCTGTCTGTCTGTCTGTCTGCCTGCCTCTCTCTCTCTCTCTCTCTCTCTCTCTCTCTCTCTCTCTCTCTCTCTCTCTCTCTCTCTCTCTCTCTCTCATCACATATTGAATTACATCAATTTTCTATCGTTCCAACAGGAGATGGACTACTACGCTGTGAAATCAAAACGTCCATACCAAAGTGTCGACAATCTAAAACAGTTCCTTGAACACGACCGTGAAGTGTTACGTTTTAATTGCTATTGGGACGACAGAGACTCGCTATATGGAGACAAACGTAACATGGTATTACTGTACTATTTATCCGACGACTCCATTGAAATTCGTGAGGTTCTTCCACCAAACTCCGGTAGGGAACTGCTTGGTCGGACTTTTCTTCATCGGTCACAGGTGCCCAAACCGAAGGGTGACTATTTGTTACCGACGGTGGGTGGCAAAAATGGTCAGTTGGTACTCAATGTGCTTGGTAGCGGTCGGAGACAACGCGTTATGGTGGACAACTCATACGTAAGTACAAGTAAAGAACGAATGTAATAATGTCACTGAACACCACAGTAGCAGATTAACCCTCAATATCAACATCACTTCTGGGTTTTGATTGTACATGGACTTTCATGATCATAAATTTAAATTTTCAACTGATCTAACTGCAATTTATCAACGTTGTATCTGTGCAAATTGTTGTAGACTGTACAATATGCTGACTCTGTGCTGTATTGTTCCAGCCCCCCTACCACATTGGTTACAAAAAGTAAGGGTTTTTCTCCTTATTGTTTATGTTATTTTTCATTTTACTTCTAGCCTGGTCCAAATTACCAAGAACATTATAAAGACAGCGATCTCATGATTGGTAGGACAGTCAACGTGTGGGGGCGCAAGTTCTACTTGTACGATTGTGACCCATACACCAAAGAACACTACAAGTCTAAATATGGACTAGGTGAGTATACTACGTGTGAAAATTTGATTTGTTTGTTCTTTTGCTGTGGAATTGTTTCATTCTTCTGGCTATTTTACTTCAGTTCGCTATGACGTAGTTAAAATTCTAAACGCTTTAAAGTAATTATGATATATACTCTACCGATCTGTGAACCTACGTTGTCAACACTGCCAATGAACCGTTCTCGAGTCTGTAACTTGTCTTTCTCTGTCTGACCGTTGTAACAGTAAAGCCTATATATTCTGGTATTTTGCAGCGTTGTAAGATAGAACAAAATAGTACAAAAGAAATGTACGGTAACAGCTTATTCTTGACAGCTCCAACTTCAACCATCCTAAAACTAGTCTCATTTTCCGTGGCTTTCGGCCGACAGGCCCTTTTTATGTAAAACTCTAAAATAAATTGCGTTCCTTTCGAATTAGAGTCCGACCTGTTGACTTAGCCTGTCTTCCTTGTAAATTGAGTTGTTAGTTTTGTAAAATTCTCACTCTAGATTACTTTATGACTGAAGTGTCTATGTCAGATAAGTTCACTAACAAAAAAAACTGTGATCATTGTACAACACGCGCAGGGAAGGAAAGTATAGATTATTTCAACACTGACGGTAAAATGTACAAAAATGCTCGGTTGTTATGTGTAACAGCGCCATTTCGAATGACGTCGTTGTCTCCAATACAGAATTGCAAGGTTCAAGTTTCATAAAGAAAAAGAAATTACGTATACACTCCAAAAGAAGAGACCCTGTTATGACGTACAAAGATCCGACTTTCCTTTCATTCCGATTCGTCTGAGCGCTTGAGCAGTACCCCTTTTACCGGTCTGTTCCCGCCAAGAAAATGTTATACAGGTATATTATGTTACATGTAAAAACGTTATTCTTATTGTAAAATAATCCAATTACAGATATCTTCATATTACACTAAAAAGTAAACGCTGGGATAATTTGTTCACGAACAAGATTTTTTGTCAGTGAAATGGCGGGAAAATTTTGAAGATTTTCTGGCGGGAAAATGATCGGTATTGTTTTGGATCTCGATATTTGACCTTGACGTAGTAATTAACCCTTCTTATGTAGTGTGTGATCTTTCTGGCAAGTCTGCTTTTCCTCTTCTTGGAATTTCAGCAAATTTAAACCCTGTCCAAGCAGGCACACCAAGCAAACCTTACAGGAAATCATCAGATGTACCGCCGTATAACGGATACGGCACTGAGGAAGATTCCCTTAATAACTGCTTCCCTAGTCCACTGATTTTAAAGAGAGCTGACAAAGACTTGAAGAAGTTCATATCAAAGAATAATGTAGTACTTAGATTCAGTGCTAGATTGGAGACTACCAACCCTAATCATGTCGACAGAAGGTTCATCATCTCATCATATTTAGAAGATGACACAGTTGCAGTTTTTGAGCCACCAAGTAGGAATTCTGGTAAGTATATACATTTCTCAAAAGTCTTATGATCTAAGGGTGTAAAACTTAAAAGTGTCCCAAGCTGAGTTTATAAGCATTTTCAGTGGCCATATGGATGAGGACTGGGTATTTATTTTGGATTTTTAATTTATAAAACTATTTTATCATGACTTCCTTCTTGAAAAATTAACATGAAACAAAGTCCAAGTCTTTGTTTGTAACTCAATACATTGCAAAAAGCTAAACAATGTGTAAAAAAAAGTTTGTTATTCTATATACAATAACAAACATTTTACAAATTTATTAATCTTTTGCAATTTATTGAATTACAAACAAGGACTTGGCATACATTGTTTCACATTGATTTTTCAAGTAGGAAGCCATGATAAAATAGTTTTATAAATTAAAAATCCCAAATAAATACCCAATCCTCATCCATATGGCCATTTAAAGAAAACCACATTCCATTATAATGTTAATACAATACATGTTGTATAACAATAGAGAGGAGTGTGCTAACTACAAGAAAAGCAATTTGAAAGTTGATTTCAAGACTATATCTTCTTCTCCCCCAGGTTTTATTACAGGTAAATTCCTAGAAAGGGGTAAAGTTATAAAGCCAAACCAAGATAGATTTGGAACCAAACATCTAGCGTACTACACAGGTACCGACTTCTTTGTTGGAGCACATGTAAAATTCAACTATCATGATTTTTATATTATGGATGCAGATGAATATACACTTGGTTACATGGAAGAACATAGTGATGAGGTGAGCTTGTGACGTTGCTTTGATTCTTTTGTTTTTATATAAAGCATTTCGTAAAGATGTCGAAAATACGAGAATGAATGTTCATGGACAGAAAATTTCTACTCACAGAGTCAAAAAAATTCTTGAAATGAATCTCAAATTTTCACCCATCTTGTCAGCATCATCAGGGGTGTACTACAATGGGCTCCAAGATTTTTTTTTTATGCTGTGAGTAGAAATTGTCATTACCATGTGTCAATAATAGTTGATTATAAAATTATCATGGTGTTTACTGCTGGTAAGATGTGGTAAGATTTGGTAAGGTTGTATATACAACATTGAGTATTTTATATCTCAGTTTATTTTTGCTGTATGAAAAACAGTACTTTTTTTACTGAAGAACATTGCAACGTCATTGTATACTGCAAGTCTCAAGTAAGTGACAGATATCATTACAAATATTTTTTGCCATTCAGTCAAGGAAAATATGAGTGACCTAAGGGGCCTTGTCACTATGAGTCACAAGATGGGTAGTGATAAAATCCTTATGTTTCAAGTATTTTGGGGCTAAATGAAGAAAAATATAGGAGAATAACATATTTATACCTCCTCAAGCATAATTTATGAAAAAATGGGAAAATGATGGTGATTTGGAACATTTTGACTCATATTTCAAGCACCACAAAACCAGTGACATAGACCTGAGTTGTCATGACGTAGAACGACCAGGGTATGCAAATCCATTCACCCTGGTTTGTGTGTGTGGTATCATAATAATATATTTTGATATGTATTATTCATAGTTTCCAGTGGCAGATATCACAAATATCAAAGAAAAGATCCAAAACGTGGCATCAAAAAATGTGGAAGAAGTCAAGAAGTTCTTCACAAAGTACGACTACAAACAAAGTGGAAAAGTACCATTTGAACTTTTCAGGTAATAAAGAGTACATCTTTGATAAAGTGGTCATGTGGATGAGGATTTTGTATTTATTTTGGCTTTTTAATTTATAAAACAATTTTGTCATGGCTTGCTACTTGAAAAATCAAGATGAAACAACATTGACACAGCCTGTGTTTGTAACTCAATAAACTTCGAAAAAGCTAAAAAATGTGTAAAAAGTTTTTTACTGTATGTACGCATTTATTAATCTTTTTCAATTTATTGAGTTACAAAAAAAGACTTGGAGTAAGCCCTCAGGCTGCTACGCCCTCAGACAAGTTTGCTAACTTTTGAAGAGACTGTAGGTCACAAAAATCATTGTCAAAGCCTGCCAGAGAGGGCGCTGTTTACCAGAGGTACTGTCATCCTTCTCCTTTGAGTGAATAGAAACCACCAGTGTACGTTTTGAATCATTATATGGGAATATGATGAATTGAAATAAGAAATATGAAATATGATCATGGGATGACATATGAATTGAAAATCAGGAAGCAATTTTCTTTCGCTTGTATTTTTTTCAGGAGTTTACTCATCAAGGTTGCAGGAGCTGAATTAACAGACCATGAAATCTTGACAGTGGCACGGCATTATCGTCTTGAGGAACGTGCAGAAACATCACTAGATGCAATATTGTCTCAGGCACATGATTTTATGAGGAAGTACAACTTTGACAACTTCAGGAAAATAGAAACTTTGTGTTTTCACCGTGACATTGACAGAAAGGGTTGGTTACATCCTGAACAAATCAAGAGTGTGTGTCATTCTTTGAAAATGCCCGTACCAGATGAAATCCTAGCTGACATATGGTCAAAGTAAGCACCAACTTTTTGTTGTATCAAATTCAACTTTTGTTCCAAATACAAACTTGAAAATTGCACCTGAAATTTCGACTGCACACTTCAGTCTTTGTCAACAGATTGACTCATTATTCAGAACATGTAACCTTCTGAACATGTGAACTTACATGTAATAAGGGGTCACAAATAGACATTTTGATATCAGGTACAATTTTTAAGTTTGTGTTTATAGAACAAAAGTTTGGGAAATTAATTCAATTCGATGGTTTACCAACACAGATGAGGTTTCATTTGAAGGTCATCTTTTGTTCTTGTGATAGTTTCATAGTAAAGTCTCTCTTCTGTCTTACAAAGCTATTAAAAATTAGAATTATAGAGATTTCAACAAAGGTCCAGGACTCATGACTCAGAATACTATAATTACACTCTCACTTATACTGGGGGCATGATATGACGGTGGTTGGTTTGAGGATGGATTTGGAAGTATGGTGGAATATGGTAATTTTACAGGACATCTATATGGATGACATGGTTTATTCTAAGAAATAGTGATGGGTAACATTATTTACTGAGTGATTTCCTAAGAATAGGTAAAGAAATCAAAGCTATATAGTAGGAGATGAACAACCTGTTGCCCCAACAGTGCCCTCTAGAGACATTTTCAGTGGACTGTATGGAATGCCATACTGTTTTTTCTCACCATAGGAAACCTTTATAGTACAAAGGGATTTAAAATATTGCAGCAACTAGGTACACTTTTAAACTTACTCATAATATTGAACAGTACTGCATCACCTAACTCAAATAAAATCAAATTGTTAGCACCAACAAATCACTACCCTCAAGATTTGCACTATCCCCCAGGAATTGTTGTGTTCTAAATGAATAAAGGATGACAGGATGAAACAGTTTGATCAAAGTTTCAAAATGTCACCACTAGAGGGCAGTGTTCATTGATGTCATTTTTGTTTGGATTGCAGGATGGAAAATGATGACTTTGGACGAATTAATTACTACGACTTTATTAAGTTTATAAATTGGAGAGAGAACCCAGTGCAAGGAAGGGCATCCAGTGAAGATCTAAACCAAGTACAGCAACAGCAAAGGGCATCTAGTTCTGTCAACTACAAGGCTCTAATGGCTGATTTGTATGGACAGTAATAATACATACACATAAAATATTGAAGTGAGCCAAAGACCTCTAAATACAAAATTATCATGAGATTACTTTGAGTAACAAAAATGTTTAACTCAATGAATAAAAAATCACATGTAGCATCTTCCAAATTGAAGAGAAATACCACAAAGTATTTGCTATAATCTGTTATTTAAAAGTTTCTAAACAAAAATAATGGTGGACTGTAGCGTCAACATCTGTAACTGTATATGACTTCCGTCCATTTGAACATATGGTTCAAGAAATGATCACACAGACAGACAGAGAGACAGACAGACAGACACACACAGACACACACACACACACTGGACATATTATCCCTACAGGGGTCACTAATGAATCATGTCTCAATACTATTTATGCATTCAAAATATGAAATAATGTAATCATAAGAACAGTTAATTATCACCTTAGAACATTACAGTTGATCTTTTTGACAAGTTATTAGTACTTGATCAAAGTTTTGAGATTTTCAAATGTTTATCATTCATGAAAATGTGAATGTTGATATTATTTCAAGGACGGTTGCTGACGGATACTGTTATGTTTTAGTGTATGATTTTTTTGCATTATGTATATGACAACTCCATGATGCGTGAGTGCAAGTGTGGCGTACTTGGGGGTATATGCACAATTGCTTGCAGTGTTCTCTGCAGCAGTAATTTGACGAGTGTAGTGAGTGAAAGTGCAGCAGAAAACACTACAAGCATGACTAAAAATACCTCTGAGTACCCACACTGACACTCGACTCATGTGGCATGGAGTTCTCTTATTATTGTAATGTTTATCCGAAACAAATTTCTGTAAAAATGATACTATGCGATCACATGCTTTTGTGCACAACACACAGTCGCATCCTCTTTTGCATATCATTTGTATGTAGGTATGCCATAATGTTTTCGGTATTGCACTGCAGTGAAAATACCACTAGTATGTGCATGCACCGGTACAAGAAATCTCTGGTACATATGTAAATAACAGACACACTTTTTATAAGAAGATTTATATCTAACATGTTATGAGTTATGGTCTTGTCTTTTCACAGCCGCTGCAAGTATGCACAGAATTGATAAAAAGTACGAGTTTTGGCACGCTATAAAATAAAAATAAAACACCATTTACAGTAATAAGTAATTTTACATTTATTCTATTCTACATGTATACATTCTTACAGCCACATTCAAATTTAAATTCAAGTATACGCAAAGTGATGAAACTAAATGTTTTGCATGCTATAATTACAAAGTAGAACAGTATTTAAAATAACTGTAATATGTATACTCCTACGCCTTTGTATAAACTTACAATATAATATAAAGTAAATAAATCTGATCTGCTGTAGAAAAATTAACACGTCATGAAAATTAAAAAATTTTCCAATATGAAAGAAAAATGTAAAGAACTACTGTATATTGTCCTACACTTTTTGATAATGAAAAACTTCACAGATCAGATTGTATAAATAACTATAGTATCATTCTGTTTAATATGTACAATATAAATATAAATAAACCTGAACAAATAAATAGAACATTTACAATGCCAGCTAAAGTTTACATTTCATGTTTGTAATTTTTCAAAAATAAATTTCAAAGTAAATGGTAAAGTTTCTCAATTTTGTAGAAAAGAAGTAAATCTTAGAATTGTAAATAAATTTCTAACACTTGCATGTAAGGTTTTTAACTCAGAATCCAATTCTTGGTACCTGAAATAAAATTTACCATCTAGGTATGTCATAAAAATAACAATCATTGTAATTCTTGGTTGACATCATGATGTCCACTCCATGCACTACTATTCTACACATGTTATATACAGGTATGTGAATAAGTCGACCTTTTTGTTCTATTTTGACCCTCTAGCATGAGGTAAAAATGCTATTGCGGGTACCAAAAATTACAATACATTTTGAATTTCATGGTGTAGAAATAAACTTTACCACTTTAAAACAGACTTCAATCAGTTTTTTTGTATTGAAAATTATAGTCAGAAGTTCTGTGAACATTTTGAATATTTGACACATTTCAAACTAAACTTACTAATAGGTTCAAGGAACCTTTTCCTATATGTAAGTGTAGGTAAGTTTGACCAAATATCATGTTATTTCAATGTTACATGAAAATGATTCTGGGGATGTACCTTCCTTGTGGGTTTTGACATTTACTTGATGTAAATCTGATTTACTAAAAATCTTAGACAGCTGAGGAGAATTTTTCAAACTAACATACAAACCATATTGTCTTTCAAGTTTTGATTAGATCATGTTTTGATGAATTTTCTAAATTTAGGATATACATACTGGAATTATGTTGCCAAGCCAAGAATGATTAAAATGCTATAGTATGAATATGTTTTGATGAATTCTGTTAATTTAGGATATATACTAGATGTAAGATACAAATCAAGACAGATGAAAAGAACTTTAATATCACGTTTGATGAATTTTGAAAATCAAGGACATGCTTACTATAACTTCTATACCCTTGGCTAATTCTTTGTAGCACCAAAGGTGCTGTCAAGGTGGCTTGCCTGCACACCAGCGGCACTGCCAGCCAGCCTCGGCTTTTGTTTGGCAACCTTCCAAGTGCAGATCTGAGGTCTTACTACAAGACTAGGATATACATCAAGAATGACTAAAATACTGAAGAACTGTTGTATCATGGACTGAAAATTAATATTTGTATTGGATGGAATTTTAATATGCCATTCTGGAATTTTGTGTTGTTATTTTGTTTCATATAAATTCAAATTCTGATGGAGTGATGTTTTTTAGATGCAGTGAAACTAGTATATTCTTGGCATATTTACTCAACACTTTATTTGCCCATAGAAGCTTCTCTTTTTTTTTTTTGGGGGGGGGGGGGTGTTGGGGGTTGTAAAAATACAAATTTTCAGTGTGTAAATAAGGTATAGGTAGGACAATCAAATTCATATATGTATGATCATTCTTTTAAGTAGATTTGTTGTAAAAACTTTTGGAAAAGATAAGGCCCTTCACAGCCTTATATTTGAATTGTACATTGTTAAAGATGTTTGAATGTTAGTGCGTACATTACAACACTTCACTGTTCTACCTTACTTGGTATGGGATATGTGCACACAACTGACTTTTGGAGGGTATATAGTATATACAAGTCTGTAAATATAGGTATACAATTTTTTTTATTAGAATGTTTTGGTAGTCCCCCAGCATTCATTTTGTATAAATTGTACAATTGAAAAATTAATATCTTTAAAATTCTTGTACAGTCTTGTATATTTTATAGTAATACAGTGAATAAAGCTGTTTGGTGTGGGATTTGCAGTTACTACAACTTTTCTATTTGAGCTTGTCTGTTGTATTTTTTTTCACTCATCATATATTCTGGAAAAGTTTTGATCATGTATGGAAAGAAAAAGTACAAAATATCTTCATGGTTGAACATATACATTTGTAATTGAATTGAAATTCAAAAGATATACAGGAAATACTACGAAAACAACTCATCAAATTGTAGAATATTTACATATATGATGTGAAAAGTTGAGAAATTCTTGAAAAACATTCAAAAACATAGTTGTTACACTTTGTCATAAATAAGCGTTATTTACTGCCTAGGCCAAATGTATGAAGATAGAAACTTATAGGTCACTCTTCATTGTATGTCTGTTCTTGATAACTGTTGTCCATACTCTGTATCTTTGTTCCCATCTGAGGTGACCATTCTGACAGTCTGATAAACAACAATTACATCTGTCAAGTCTCCATTGTCATACATAATACATTTACAATATCATTACAGGTATGTAATTAGATGTTATTTCCAAATATTTTTCTTATTCAGTTAAGTTAAATATAAGTGGCCTAAGGGGCCTTGTCATTACGAGTTGCTAGACCAGTAGTGACAAAATCCTCAGATCACAAGTATTTTTCAGCTGAGTGAAGTAAAATATTGGGGAACAGTATACCTCCTCAAGCATTATTGACATAAAATTGGGAAAATAATGGGCAATTTGGGATGTTTAGCACTGCAGAACAATTGATAATGATGTGAGTTGTCGTGATGTAGAATGACCAGGGTATAAAATCTCCATATTTTTGTTTTGAATGCATTCAACTTGACTTGTGAGTGGCATAATAGATGTTATTTTTTGGCATACCTGAAGGACTCCTGGGTATAACATTCAACATGCTATAACAAGTACACACAAGCATTTTATCAACTTGTTTATTTACTAACCCTAACCTTCTTAACTTTAAGAGATCATGGGCTACTTTTAATTTTCCTAAAATGAGCTAATAATATTACATAAGACATACATATCATCTGGGGGTACGGTGTTCTCAAGTTTAGTCTTGCTAGTTTTTACTGTACTTTTATACCTTTCACTCTTCGACTACCACGGTGAAATGCTAGTACTTTATTCTCAAGGGACGGGTTCACTATTTTGACTTGATGTATTTTAACTGAGTTAAAATCAAAATCAAACATATAAACTCTGTGTAAAGAAATTCTTTGACTGATTTTATTTTGATAGAGAAATACTAGTAGCAGTACATTAGAAAAAAGAAGGTGAAGTCTATATACTGAATGACATACAACATATTGATGGTCTATGGTGTTTTTGTTGTTGTCTCTTTCAAAATTTGGGTTACAGATTTCTGGTAAATTTCAATATGCTTTTATATTGGGGTCCACATGAACTGGTATTGACATTAACCAATATTCCTAATACATTCATGTCACTTTAGTATCACCAGAGGGCGCTATACACTTGAAAAGTAGACATTTTCGAGATGCCTACCTTTGTATTTCTTCTGATAGTTTGCACTTCTCATCTTTCAGTTCTTGTAGTTTGTTGCAAGCCATTTGGTAAGATTCTTTGAACATGTTACTATTGAAAACAACATCAAAACAAAAATATGTAAGTTAGAATAAAGTATTTCCGAGATTAATCTACACCTAGAAATTCTAGACCACCTGTTGGATTGTACATTACTAAAGACGCAAAAAGCATTGACCTGTGTTGATCAAAAGTAAAATAATATTTCTGTGATCTAGAATTATTGTTACTACAGCAGAACACCTCTCTTATAATGTTTCATTGGTGAAAAAAGGTAGTGCATTATCATTTAGTGTATATCTTTCGTATTCTTTTATATTCATTTTGTATATATATTTAAATCTTTTGAAAATGTAGCTACTTTTTGTTATCTGATGGAATAAATTTCATTAATTTAATTACTCACTCACTCACTCACTCACTCACTCACTCACTCACTCACTCACTCACTCATTCATTGTAAACTTACTATGTCTCAAGTTGGACTTCGGTAGGGATTTCATCTTCCTTCATACGACTTTCATCATCTTCCATCTTCAACTTTTCCAACGATTCAATCAAGTTATTTGCCTCCTGTTCATTTACTGAAGCTGTAGAAAAGATTCAATCAAGTTATTTGCATCTTGTTCATTTAGTGAAGCTGTTCAATTGACATATCATTTGTACAGTTTTGGTACGTACACTTATGTGTACTACATATATTATATGTTAATGTGTGTGGGCATGAAAAAGTACAAATAAACAACCATGAACCTATGTATCATTGACTGTATCAGTTCATCTTCAGTATATGGTGACTATAGATTTGTATTTAGCAATCATTTGTTTTGAATATTCTTTGAATTCTGATCCAAATATGAGGTCTCTATTGTGGTGAAAAGTACCCACCATTCTCTTCTAGAACTTCTCGTTGCTTGGCAACTTCATGGATTTCATTATGAAGACTGTCTGGAGCCTACAATGATAGGAGAGTAATGCAAAAATTGTAACTAAAATAGCACAGACTTGAATCTCCATTGTTATCACCAAAACATACAAAATACTCAATTCACGGTTCCTGCAATAGTATTTTACCTCATGTTTAAGGGTCAAAATAAAACAAAAACGTTGACTTATTCTCACACGTGCCTATGATAATGCATGTGAAGTGCATGGAGTGGAAGTTATGGAGTTGACCAAGAAACTGACGGTTTGTAGTGTAACATCGGAACATGGCGTCACTCGTCACGAACTAGACTATGATACTCAATGCCTTTTCATTGAATTTAAAAGTATTCCATGAATCTGGTTGAAAATGATGTATTTTTTATTCTTGTTGTATTTCTTCCAAAGAAAGGGCTAAGCGTTATGTTTATGCCTGCACATTTATATATATAATACTAATAATTACTAATTCTCTTGTCATCACTAGAGGGCGCAATTTACTGTGAAAAATTTACTAAATGCATGTACATGACATCTTACTTGCAACTTACATAATAGTGTCTCGCATCAAGAAATTTCCTTGCCAATTCTTCCAACTTACATTCAAAGGAATTGCTGTAGATCAAAAGTGAAATTATTTAAAATAACATTATAAATTAATTAATTAATCAATATACTATAACCCTAGATATTTTCACTATTAGAAAATTTTGTGATTTTACAGTCTTCAGCTAGATCTCTAACACTAATTTTTTATCAATTACCAGACTGGTACATTGTGTTCATGTATAAAAAGGTGTTTTAGTTACTACTTTTTTTTTACTAATTACCAGACTGGTACACTGTGTTCATGTATAAAAAGGCATTTTAGTCACTACTTATTTTTATGTTTTCGTTTTCTAGCGAAATAAGTGAAAATAAATCTTTTAGCAGGGGTGAACAAATCCACTGGTCCTGGGTCCAGGACTAGCGATTGTTTTGGGCAGACCACACAAATTTTACCTTGTCTGGTCCATTGGACCAGTACCTTACTGTTAATAACTATGTTAAAAAGTTGTCTGAATATACAGATTCATAGGCAAGATTTAATGTTTCACATTAGTGGGACCTGGGACCACTAATTATTTCAGCATGACCACTGGATTTTTTAAGGCACTGGTCCAGGGACCACCAGTTCACAAAATGATTTGTTCACCCCTGTTTAGTAAAAGACTTTCCAGGTTTACAGTATATTACTGTCTATCAAGGATAGCAAACATTTCATACAAATATACGCATTGTGGACTGTAACCAGACTTACAAGACACAGTGCTATAGTTTGATAAGTTGGGTAATTTCTTTGAATCTAAAACTGCCACATGCATTTTAGGTTAATTACTTTATGTATTTAGACATACAACCACAGACATCAAACCTTTGACAAACGGAACCTGTTACAAACAGGGAAAGTAACCACATTAATTGGATCAATAATACTTGGCTCAGCATGTTGAAACAGCAGAGACTTGTATTAGATTTCATGGTTTGAGAAGAACAGTTTTATGGCCTCTTTATGTGTATATGAAATGCCAGGGGAACTTCTAGTTTGTTGTGAACATGAACTAATGTAAAGTGGCCATAAAACTGTTCTTCTCAAACCATGAAATCTAATACAAGTCCCTGCTGTTTCAACATGCTGCGCCAAGTATCAAATGATGGAAAGTAATACTTGTCTCTCTGTACTTCCAACATGCCGTGCTAAGTGTTATTAATGCAATTCATTTGTTTACTTTCCCTGTTTGTAACACATTCCATTTGTCAATGGTCTAATGTCGGCAGTTGTATGCTATTCTTTAGAAATGGAATTTTATTTTTAAGATCAATTTAGGTGACATCAATACATCAACTTCAACAAACTAACAAATTTGTGCACATGTGTATGTGATAAATACTTTAAGTTCTATATTTGAAAGGCATGTGCATAGAGATGGCATGTAATTAGATAAAGGCAGCGTAGTAATTGAAGAAGTACCGGTACTGATCTTTAGAGTTCTTTGTAAATATTTACTCTGTGTTTAAAATTGTCAAAAACTTACATTTCATTCTTCTTCCTTTCTTCTTGCTGTTTAACTTGGTCATTCAGTTCTTTAATTTTCTCACTTAAAGTCTTATTCACTTTCTGTTGGCTGTAATGAGGAGGAAAATCATAGTAATATTACCCTGGTAGTTGAACCTTTGGTTTTCTAAGATAAACACAAACTAAAAGTAAAACTATTGACACAAACATTGAATGGATGTTGGTTTAATTATAGTCTCAGTAGGGAGGTGTCTCTGAAAACTAGTTTATTTAGAGTTCCATAAACTTGCAGTGCTGTTTTAGGACTTCCAATGTTTACACTATCTTGATCACGGGGTGATTAGAATTGTACAACACAGGAACTGCTATCACTTACTTGTGTAATCTACCACATTGAAGAACAATAGAATTAGTTTGCGTCTATAATAGTAAACCGAAGGCTGGATTACCAGTGTCATAACTTTTGCTTATAAAAGATACCAGAAGTTATAAGAATAAACAGCCAAGACATACAACATAATTATGTCAATTGTTGAAGATAAGATTGATGTATAGTGTTCTTGTCAGTTGTAAATGGCTAAACACTCAATATCAAGTGTTACTGTAGCTGGTAAGTGTGACGTTACTACACAATATGACTACATTTTGATCAACTGTGTCACAGAGCAGAGAAAAAGATGTCAAATCAACTATTTATCCAAATTATGCACTTCTAAATTCAATTCAGTAGTTGGAAACTTTCTTAGAGTTCAGAATGCTTATATTTAGAATAAGTATTTGTGAAATTTGACATAAATGCATTGAGGATGTTTACAAGCTTAAGAAAAATAGTGTTTTGCATTGTGCACCTATCCTTTCAGAAAAAATACGAGAGATATGTTTTGGCACGAATAGAAAACATATCTTATCTATTTCAACAGCGCCTCAGATTTTTGTTTATGAATAAAGTCTAATATGTTGAGATAAACATTACCTGTCTATTTGACTTTGTGTTTGCGACACTTTATTTTGAGCAATTTTCAAAGTCTCTATCATCTTATGGTTAGTATCTCTAGCCTGGGCATGTCTAGCTGAAACTGAACATAGAAATTTGTTTATTATTCTTAGGCCTAAAAAAAATTGTTTGGTGCCGGTTAACTGACCCCACCCCCAAACATTTGTTAATGTATTCAAGAAAAAGTAAATGAAATTGTGAAAATTGTGAAGTCTCGCAAGAAATAGTGGATGCGGAAACTGACATTGCAACTTAAAAAGACAATATAAAACTGTTCTTCCAATCTATAATGGCTGTACATCTGATGGGAAGAAACCAATAACACAGAGACCATATGAAAAACAATGGAAAATATAACTACCTGAACTAGATACTCACACATAAAAAAATAACAATAAAAAAAATCTGCAAACCCCACCTATTCTAAAAGTGAGTGTAATCAGAAACACACAATTTTTTTGTTTAGGCCTTACATATGTAACAGTCATAGATAGTAAAACCTAACAAAAACAAAAGGCTTTCTCACAATAATACAGTGCAATATAAAATAATCAATTGCACTAGAACAGAACACACAGAAAGAATCAAGATAAAAGGATACAGTATAGTATAACAGTAGCTGGTCTGTCAAACTCATCAAATTTATGAAGACTGTCCTTCACCCTATTATGTAAACTAAAAAACAGACAAAAAATTGAAGAATGAAGGTAAAAATGATATTAAAGGTTACAACTGAATATTTAGTGGTGTGTTACAGTATTTATATTTCTACCTTACGTGACTTCACAACGTACAAAAAATGTATACATCACAGTAACATCTTAGTAATTTTGTACTTTACCTGAGTCAAGTTTAATTTCCAAAGTTCTTCTCTGGTTTCTTACTTTATTCAGTCTCTGCTCATTCACAGCCTTTTCTGTTTAAGATAATAAAAATCTATACGACCTGATCCATTATTTGAAACTGAATATCACACTTCCACAAACAATCATGCTTAAAGTGATTTTCACTTTTATATATTTTAGCACATGTTTAGAACAATATTTTTCAGTTGGGAAAATAATCAAAAAAGAAACAAACAAAACAACAACAGGTTGATGTTGGAATCACTTCAGTGGTAGTTATCTTCCTATTGTTAATTTGTCTATATAGATAATATTAGATTAGATTAGATTAGATATAACTTTATTACAACCGTATATAAATTTGACAATTTTATTTGGGTATATAAGTGTAATAAAGATATTAAAGAACACTACAATGAAATGGGGTAATGTGATTATACATCAGTTGTTGTCTCCTCTGGGAGACAATGCCAGCCTTCGCTTGGCCTCACACTAAAAAACATAGATAAAAAAAAACTCTCTTGGGAGAAAATAAAGTGCCAGAAAAGCATAGGCACCTACCATTGGCTTACATGGCTAACTACATACGAAAAAGTTATGGTGTATGGTAGCTGCAACAATTGTAGCTTTGTTTTTGTTTACAATGCTTTTTATTCATATTTTATGTTGTTGTGACTCACCATTTCTCGTTGTATTTTTTCTCTTATGGGGTTTGCTAACCAAACGTAGTTAGAGTGATATAGTGAAACCGCTACAGTACTCCATCTAGGTGTATGGCACCTTCTGTATTAGTGAATTTACTAACCCAATTACCCCTTTTCATTCCTTCATTTGAATATAAAGTCTACCAAAGCTTGCTTATCTATCTATTTTCCCTCCCATTTTATTTCTCCTTTTCTTTTGTACTTGATTTCATTCTGTTGTTCACTTTCAGGGTTGTATATCTTCAGCATCAAAGTCAAACAGACAAACATTGAGATAAAATATATTGAATATGTGTGAATTTTAACTTATAAAAACAAACACTTTTACCTTGTTGTAATTCCTGGATGCTATCAATGATAACATCTACTTGGAATGCAGCGAGCGACATTCTTCGTAGCCTGGTTACTAACTTAGTCTTATAGAAGTTATAACTACATGTATTTTCAAATATTAGAAGGGAATAGGATTCAAACTGTTTTCCTTAAGCCTCCACCTGTCAATCTGAAAGTTAAACTGAGGGAAAATTAAATATGAAGGATACGGTCTGACAATGACTGATGTGGGGGAAAAATAAACAACAAAACGGATAAAACTGAGACTATCCATAAATCAACTGTCGCTGAACATTTTGTACATCTTTTTGAGAGCTGTTTACTCTTGTTGCTCAACAGTGCAGCCAGCGGTCAAACTCTGTATTGGTTACTGTCAACAAGTTTGGGACAGGAACATCATTATTTTGTTTTGAAAAATAATTTCTATCAAGTCTATATTAATAGTATTATTATTATTATAATCATTATCATTCGTACGGAAAATAACACGAAACTTGGAACTTGGAAGTAACAAATATGAAACTACTCAGCTGGTTAGAAGAAATACGGCATTATCGTCTATAAAAATATGATAGAGTAGTAGTGATTATGATTGAATTCAGCCTAGGATTTGAAAATGTGATAAATTTACCTTCCTTTCTTCAACAGTGATTTTCGAGGGACAAATCAAGTCAGTACATTTTGGTCGTCTGCTACCCAGCAACTTCCGGTCTCCTCCAAAACGAGGCTGACTTATGCGCGAAATTTGCATGTAGAGTTACAACTTTTTTGACGACAGCAGCACACAATTACAAGTACAAACACAGCACAGGTGCAAGAACATAACATCAGGGTGCAACATCTTGACTTACGGTGTAATTGAAAGGAGCAGTTATATGTTAAGTGACGATGTAAGTATGAGTTCTTTTGTGAGTTCTCGTATAAATTTTTTCAATTTGTGATCACTGAACCTGTTGACGATAGTTGATACACTCTTAGTTACTCGAGGTGTGTTTCAGGCTTGAAATCGGAGTGTTATGACCTCGCCCGGGCCATGCAGGCAGTCAAGCGATAAATTCCTTATGGCTGGGAATTTAGGTCTGAGGGTGGAATTTTGACAACTATTTTCGTCCAGGCGAGTGCCAAAGTAAGAAAAATATGCGTATGTTCAGGTGAACATCTTAATAAACAACAGACAGAAAATTCTAGTTGCAAGTGATACGTTCTAAAACACCTTGGGAGTCTGCCTGATTCTTGTACAACTTCCTAGCAGCTTGTTAAAGATGTAGGCTCAGCCAGTGTAAATTAATTTCAGCGATATTCCATTGACCTCTCTCCAGTTGTGAAGGGAAGGAGACAATAGCCCATATGCTCAAACCAACCCCCCTAATCCCCTGCAGAAATAGTCAGTTTGTAACTTGTCAGCAGGTTTGTTTGTAGACCTATTGTTGTATTGAGTTTCGTCTGTATCGATCTAATAAAGGGCTAATAATGTGGTGTTTGTTTACTACCACAATACCTCGAGGTATTATGACTTCATTCGTACAGAGTGGACGTGTCAAAAAGGGACATTCAGGTATTTAATTTGCTTATAACCTCAAAACACATCTAAGATACAATTTTGAGTGAAAAAATGATTGTTTCTGAATCTATATAAATCAGTATTGCTGGATATAATGCTTTTAGTACCTTACAACATGCTATGGAAAGAACAGTATAGTAAATACATTTGTACATAGACAAAATGTCACATTACAACACTCAATGTAGCTGTTGGAAAGATCTGGCTTGATTTACATGTATCAGAAAAGAATTTTGCCATAGAAAGTTTATTATCTGAACTTACAATATATAACACATTTTCTTTTACTATTTATATTAAAATGAGTACATGTCAGTGACAGAAGAAAATAACACCACTCTCTCATTATAATGTTGTGGTTAATCAATAAGGAAATGATATTTTTAAGAATGATCTGATTGTTGTAATGAGTGCAAAATGAAAATATTATGATTTGTTGACATCCATGACAGCTGGGTTTGTTTACACTGTGATTGTGGTAAATGTCAGCAATTTGCAATATAGTCATTTTGTTTGTCACCAATTCTTTGCAACAATCTGAACAGAACATTGTTTTTATATCCAGCAAGACTGATTAATAGGCAATGATGGTACAATCAAAATTGTATCTATAGAGGTGTTTTGAGGGACGAACATGTTTTGTATTAGTTAAATTCAAATACTTGAATATCCTGCAGTTGAGATTATACACATACAAATACCCTAAATTTGTCCACTGCTCTGGCCCATTAGAAATGTACAAGCAGTGACTAGTCCTGCTTGCAGAGGTGTATGGAAAACAATTCATACACTGTCCCAAAACACTGTCTGGTGATATTCTATATATACAACAGACATATTCTGAGTACACAAGCAAAATGCTTAGGTGCCAACAACAAAAACATATCAGGCCCAGCAGTCAAATATTAGCAATTGATTGACTTTCTACTTTATACTTCACATGTCTTTGACGAAAAAAGGTCTCTGCTATGATTTTCGTAAGTTTTTGTAAGTTTTCAATACATTGCCATATTGGGTATACAATATTGTATACTGTTCACATGTTAGACTGTCGACAGTCGTTTGTGCCTTTTTTCTACATTTTATCTAAAACTAAAGTTGTCGCCTTGCTCCGATCCGGAGCAATACTATAACTGCGTACTGATTGAACAGTGAGTGCCGGAGGCTTGAGCTTGTGCCTTTGGCACTCACAGTTCCTATCAGTATGCATTAGTATCCAGTGCTACGGAGCGAGGCGACAACTTTGTCGACGATTTAGATGAAACATAGCAAAAAAGGCATGAATGACTGTCCGACAGTCTAGTTCAGTGTGTGTAATTGGTTAAGAGGACTTTTGAATTCAGTGTTTGAAATAATGAAAATGTGGACTTCTGTAGTCAGTGACGTGATCCTTGTTTGTTCCAGAGATGGTGTTCGCTCACTCAAGCCATTAGAATTTAGATTTGGTCTTATGAAAAATTATTTTTTGATGAATACTCTCAAGTTAGATTTACATGTAATTTTTAAGGTCTTGAGTGTAGTGTGCCCTCTAAATAAAATCCAGGCCACTAATGTAAATATTGCCACATCCTTGAAGTTGTAAACCACAGCCTCTTTTGGTGTACATGTATACTACTCTCTTCTCTGTGTGGCCTGAAAGGTTCAGTCATTAGTCTACTTGTTACCACTACTGACTACCCACCTATTGTAATGAACATATTACATAAGCATCACAAGACTGGATCTTTCAAGTTTCAGTCTAATATACTTTGTGGTGATTCACAAGCAATTATAATATCAAATTTTATCATTTTGACCCAACACAAAACGTTTTTCCTTTTATTTGAAGAAGCACTGATGGGGTGGGACCTAAATATACTTGTAGCTGTTATGAGTCAGTGTAAAGTGGTAGTTTTCTCTTTATAACACACTAAGTGTCAAGAGGTCAATACATGTATTGTGGAAATGCCTGCCTTTTGTAAACATGACCTCAGACAAAAGGTGACATAGTAAAGTGATGTCGTTGAAGTGTGTACTAGCTACCTCTTCAAGACAACGGACAGTGTTTGTTTTATAGAGTTACATAGCTCACAGGCTTCACTTTAGCAGACTGGCATATTAGTCCCTTGAGAGAATTTTGTAGTCTTATATCTTCAAATGTTTTGAGTTTCGTATTCATTTCTAGATTTGTAAAGGAAAATGTCCAACTTAAAAAAAAAATTTCCCCAGGTAGTAGTAGTCTTGGATATACTGACTGTTTTGCAATTCACAAAAAAGAAACACAGTTGTGTTTTTTTTTTAATTTAAAAGTTTTATTCAAATGAAGAGATAAAAAGGGCTCCGTCCGTGCATCCGTGCATGTATTCACCCTCATAAATCTGGCATGAATCAACCGATATCAACCAAACTTGGCACAAAGGTAACATATTATGTGACATATGCATGTCACTTTGTTTTGTGACTGAATCAAATATGGCCAAATGACATCCCTTGCCTGTGGAATTTCACTTTGACAATGAGACTGTCACTAAAACGTATATATATGTGTCATCCTTTTGGGGTGACTTTTAGCCCTTTGGCTTAAAATGGGATCTGTTTTGTTTTTTGAGCTTTGGTCTAAAGTGGAGTCCATTCTACATTATTTTTTATTTTGCTTGGTCTAAAATGTGGTCCATTGTTCTTTAAGTTTAACAAATCATAACTGTGGTAACACGCCTACTGGAACTGGCCACTGATACCTCCCGTGGAGGTATAAGCCACCCCTAGAGGTGACGACTTTGTCATAAAGAGAGTTTGTTCTGTAATGTTTTTCATACTAAAGGATATGTTTTTATGATAAATGGTTTACAAACTGTAGTAAACATATGTGTTATAAAAACAAGGCCTGGATTTTTTTCTAAAACATTCTCATGAACAAGGTTTGCCTATTGGCAACTTTCAGTAGGTGGGCCATGTATTAGGATAGCACTTTCATGGCAACAAAAGATATATATGCTTCTTTATTGATATTTAGATCTCTACTTTTCATCAAATAAAGTAAACATAGCCACCCATAGCATAGTTTGGAAAAAAATTGATTCTAAAAATTATTAAGTATTTAACAAACCACCTTCCTTATTCTGATGTATTTAGTAATATGACCAAACTCCATGACATGTGAGTGAAAGTGTGGTGTGACTGAAAGTATGGTGTACTTAGTGTATTTGCATGAGTCCTTATAGTACACTTCTGAAAGTGTAGCTATGAGTGCACATACCCCTGAGTACCCACACTTGAACTCATGGGGAGTGAGGTTCTATTATTTTTACATACAAGTAAGTTTATTAAAAAATTTCCATGAAAATGCTACTGTGCGATCGTATGCTTTGTGTACAACAAACGATTGTGCCCACATTTACATATTATTTGCATGCAGGTATAAAATAATATTTTTGGTATTACACTGCAGTGCACATGCCACTAGTATGTGTGTGCATTAGTTCAAGTAATCACTGATACATATGTAATAATGTTACTTATTTCTGAAGTATAAGTTATGTACATCATGATGGGTGTAGTAAGATGCAAGACAATGATACGCAATTTTTATTTTTAAAACTTCACTAGTAGCAGTAACAATGATACACATGTACTGAAAATGTTTGAATTAGGATAATTAGTACATGTCAATTAGAAGTTCAAATCATGATCACATTCATTGGGGTGCTGATTCTAGGGTATGGCCCAAAATCAATCCGTTCAGATTTATTGTAACATATTCTGTAAAAAGCTACCATTGTGTTTGCTAAGGTTCAGGAAGCCCAGTAACAGAAATGGGGAGAGGGGTAAAAATGGCAGTGGTTTCCCATAGAGTCTATGGTAATTTTGATTTGGGACTTGCGTACCAACCTACTTACTGTCCCTACACAAACACGTTATCCACAGGTGATTCAGTACTGTTCAGGGTGTATGATTATAGATATAATATTAAATGAGTCATTATATTTAACAAAACGCTGTTTCAGTTGCAATTTATTCAAATTATTCTGAAATAAGTTTATTTTATTTTTATTTTAGATTTGCTGAAAGTGGACTTTGGATTACATGTTTAGCATCATCAAGAAGAAACCCAGAATTGTGATGCTGTGTGAATATGTGTGGCTGATTTTGTAATTGTTACCATGGTGATGTAAAACCTGCTGACAAATCAGACCCCATCATCAACATTTAGGGTGGAGTTACTCACAATGAAGATTTCACAGTAGGCATGCATCCAGGGTTTAGTGAGTTCAAAATAGTTTGAATTATTCTAGTCTGGATTCAGAGACCACAGTTGTTTATGTGGCGTGAACTGGAACGGTAGCTAGTGCAAAGGATGACAGTACTAAGAGATTAGGTAAAGAACAGAATCTTTTATTACTGGTAAAGCAAAGAGACTCGATACAAATAAAGTTGGAAACCAGGCAGTGGATGATAGAACTGTCAAAGCACTAAATATGGAAAAAAGCAGTGCAGATGAAAGTCCAAATATGGAAAAAAGCAGTGCAGATGAAAGTCCAAATATGGAAACAAACAGTACAAATGCAAAACCAAATATGGAATCAAGCAAGACAGACATAACACCAAATATGGAAACAAACAAGACAGATACAACACCAAATATGGAGAAAAGCAGTAATGAAGTAATGCCAAATATGGATAAAGTCATCCCAGATGGTGAGAATAGGGAAGAAGGCAACGTCTCTGATTCTTTATCAACTGCTACTATAGAAGTTGGAAAAGATGGTCCTGACAAAACAAAGCCAGAAATTGATATAAACGAGAATAAACCACAGGAGGAACGTAAACTAACACAGTCACTTGATCCACAAACAACTCAAAATGTAGATAAAATTGGTACCACTGAAGACAAAAATTCCATCAATGTAACACCACCATCCCAAAAAAGGGATGATAATAAAAAACAGGAAGAATCCAAGTTGTTCAAAGAAAGTCCAGAAGACATTGCTGTATTGGAAGTGACACAACAAGAGGGGAAGGAGACAGAGTCAGTGCAGATTGATCGTATATCTCTCCAGAAAGGAGTGTCTTTTGATGCTTTAGTATCACAGAATGTATATGGCAGAAGAAAAGACACAGAGAACCGTGGTGATGAAAGTGTAAACATTCCAGGTAGGAAGTTATTTATACTCATATATCATCTATTTAAAAAAAGCCAAAAAAAAGCAAAAGATTGCCTTTCCAGCAGGAAATAGCTCTACAGTAAAGCATGTTTACACATAAAGGGATTTTAAAAAAAGCAGTATGGACTTAAAAAATCAAAGTGAAAACTTGCTCAACCATTTCAATTTACAACTGAAAGGCAACCTTGTTGTCATGCCTTCTTTCCTGAAGAATTAGGTTTAAAAAACATAATTTATTGGCAGTTTATCCATTGGAGTAAAACTCAGGGTCAGTCAGATCATTAGAAGTATATGACATCACACTAATGTCACCTGATCCCATTGTGTAGAAACATTATAACTCTTAAAACAAAATAGTTGAACTGTTGCCAAAAAAAGGAGGGAATTCACAGTTTGACCTTTGACCCAGTCTTGACCCCATATAGCCAGCTCTGGTAGGTGTGCAGCCAATGTAGACAAAGCTCTTCAGGGTGATGAATTTTTAATGACTGTGTGCTGGTTTAAAATACTAGCCTGGTGTTTTGCTAAGGTTGGGGATCAAAGAGGGAATATGGTAAAACTGGCATAGTACTGAGAATATGGTAAAACTGGCATAGTACTGAGAATATGGTAAAACTGGCATAGTACTGAGAATATGATAAAACTGGCATAGTACTGGGAATATGGTAAAACTAGCATAGTACTGGGAATATGGTAAAACTTTTCTTCAACTTTATGAAACACTATTACCAGTATGATATGATAGTGCCTCAGTTTTGAAGAAAGATGTCAACAGGTGGTTGCAGCTTGCACTATCCATCAGTGCTGTAAAGTGTCATGTAATATAGTTAGCAGTGAGCACTATAAAGAAATTACAAAAATGCCTTTAATACATACATGCACTGGCTAAGGTTGGATTGCCTTATGGTTTGAAATGCAGCACAACATATATAAAGGGGAACACCATTCCAGGAAAATAAAGGCATTTTCATAAACTATGGGTTCTAGAGTCATTTCATGATTTTACATCACATATAATTACTTGTGATTTCATAGAAACATCAAGTTGATCTTGTGCCTTTATAGGGTATCTTGGCTGTGGAACATTGCATCATGGGAGTCAGCAGAAATAATATACATATATATGTATAATGGACATTCATGAGCAATGTTTTACACTGAAGGGTATAGGCACTCAGCACTCATGTATGTCACATAAATTGGTATGGTGCCCTCTAGTGGTGATGAAAAATTGCAGTATCATTCCTACTTTGAAATCATACCTTTTTCTGTTCAGATTATGTTGTATCATTGGATTCATTTCATCAACTATTCAGTGAACCCGTTACTACATGTACTAAGTTTCTAGAAGAAAATAGAATGTTTACCTTTTATCTGTCATACAACTAAGTGTTGTAGAAAGATATTCTTTTTTGTAATTAATGTTGTACAGATCTTGTAGACTATAAGATATGTTGTGTTGCTCAGCTCTCACTGGCCTGTGAAAGAGGTTGACTTGTGTGTGAGGAGGCCCTGTCACTGTGTACCCAACAGACTACAGGCCTTGTACACTGTAAAATATGTTGTGTTGCTCAGCCCTCACTGGTCTGTGAAAGGGGTTGACTTGTGTGTGCGGAGGCCCTGTCATTGTGTACCCAACAGACTACAGGCCTTGTACACTGTAAGATATGTTGTGTTGCTCAGCTCTCACTAGCCTGTGAAAGGGGTGTGAGGAGGCCTCGTCATGGCGTACCCAACAGCCTACAAGCCTTGTAGCAAGGTGAATAATAAAAAAAAATAGGTCACTTTCTTTTACTCACTGGTGGCTGTTGTTGTAATTGCATAATTCAGAATTGTTTTATATCATTTCACTTTTGATAACTTTAGTCCTTTCTGTTGCATTTTTCCACTGTGTAGATACAGTACCCAATGATGCACAGCAGTCTCCCTACACTTTGGAAGCATTCGCTAATGTACATTTCAGGTAGGTTATGTCAATTAAGTGCCAATCTGATGCACAGCAGTCTCCCTACACTTTGGAAGCATTCGCTAATGTACATTTCAGGTAGGTTATGTCAATTAGTGTCAATCTGATGCACAGCAGTCTCGACATCCCTACACTTTGGAAGCATTCGCTAATGTACATTTCAGGTAGGTTATGTCAATTAAGTGCCAATCTGATGCACAGCAGTCTCCCTACACTTTGGAAGCATTCGCTAATGTACATTTCAGGTAGGTTATGTCAATTAAGTGCCAATCTGATGCACAGCAGTCTCCCTACACTTTGGAAGCATTCGCTAATGTACATTTCAGGTAGGTTATGTCAATCAAGTGTCAATCTGATGCACAGCAGTCTCCCTACACTTTGGAAGAATTCGCTAATGTACATTTCAGGTAGGTTATGTCAATCAAGTGTCAATCTGATGCACAGCAGTCTCCCTACACTTTGGAAGAATTCGCTAATGTACATTTCAGGTAGGTTATGTCAATCAAGTGTCAATCTGATGCACAGCAGTCTCCCTACACTTTGGAAGCATTCGCTAATGTACATTTCAGGTAGGTTATGTAAATTAAGTGTCAATCTTATTAAAATCTGATGTAGTGAACTTGGTGCGATTTCTTTATTTACCTCTGTTTCCTACTTTTATTGTTACAGTTGTTTGTTCGTATTTTGTTCTGTGAGGGAGGGCCTTAATTGTTCCTACATCTGACACGATACCATATAGGAGTTCATGTTCTAATCCCGTCCTTACAATGTATGCATAGCCAATCAGAACCCATATTACAATATAACACTTGACGATTGAATTGGAAACAAGGAGCACCACTAAATAATAACAATAATATCATTGTCTGTGCTCTGCGCTCGAGCTCTTTTTGAACAGAGCATTTGGAGGTACTGTACCTGTATGTTATGGCATATTATGTGTTCTCATGGTTGAGTATATCCACTCAGCACATGGGACATGAACATGAATTCTTATGGTATTGTGGTGTTAGTGTGTTAGACAATGGAAATGAATGGAATATATGTTAACTGAAACAGTTCACTTGGCTAAATCTAACTTACAAGCATACATGTAGATATTAAATTCAAGCCATGTAATGGCAGGTAGGAAAACTGTTTAATTGTGTTACGGTAGGGTAATAGTGCATACACACTGTAGAATAATTGCCTGTGAATTTTGAATGTTTATCAAAAACTTTCACACGTACACAATTTATTGTGTTGGTCATACCTGACTGCAAGTACAGTATATAACCTCTGATCTTTAATACTGTAGTGAGTACATCTTCTTTAGAACTTAGTACTAGCCTTGGCTAGCTTTATTTTGCTTGGAGTGTGCTTATGTTTGCTTAGACCATTAGGCTGGCACGAGTCTTAAGGATATTTTTTCAAATCTTCAAATCTTTTGGGTTTCTTATTCATGTTTAGTTTTGTAAAAGAAAATATTTCCCTGTTACTTAGTAGTAGTAGTCTCCCAAGGGCTACACATGTTCACCTGACTGTTTTGTGATCATTTTCAAAAGAACACAATTGTGTGTGTGTGTGTGTGTGCGTGTGCGTGTGCGTGTGCGTGTGTGTGTGTGTGTGTGTGTGTGTGTGTGTGTGTGTGTGTGTGTGCGCGCGTGCATGTGTGCGTGCGTGTGTGTTTTTAAACATTTTATTGAAATTAGGAATGAAAAAATCCTGGAGACAATCAAGTTTATTAGACCATATAAATCAATGTGTAACTTTTGATCTTTGACACTCAGTTTATTGTCTGTAGAACTAAGGGCCTAAGACTGTATAGATGGCTGTAGAGAGTATGTAAATCAGTGTGTGCTTGACAACTCACAGAAATCAATCATACTTGACACCACAGAAATCAATCATACTTGACACCACAGTACAGTCAGACATCTTTTTTTGTTAATATGTTGTCATGATAAAAACTGGGTTTTCTTGTGAGATGTCCATCTGCCCAGAAATGGATCTTAACTTGTCTTTTTTATCCTTCCTTCTTTCTTTCTTTTGTTCATTCGTTTGTTCTTTCTCTTCTCTCTGTCTCCCTCCCTTCATTTCTCTATCCCCTCTGCTTTCCTTCCTCCCTCCTTTGTCTGTCTGTCTGTCTGTCTGTCTGTCTGTCTGTCTGTCTGTCTGTCTGTCTGTCCATCCTTTCTTTCTTCCTTTGATTTCTTCCTTTCTTTCTCTTATTTATTTATTTATTTATTTATTTATTTGTTTGTTTGTTTAGACCACCTTCTAAGAAAGGAATCTTCAAGCAACATAGTGAAGGTAACCTGTGGAGTTATACCAAAGAACCAATCAAAGAAGCTCTACTAAAGAAGAGTTTGATAAATCAGGATCTAGCCAAGTATGCTGTCAACATCTTCTCATATATCCTTTGTGTACAATGTTTGAAAATGTCAAGAATGTTTTGTTTTTTATTCTATATTCTTGAAACCTGTTGATTAAAGTTTCTCCTTCTATTTTCCACTTATTCGCTCTCGCAGCGTCAGCGAAGCTGCCGTGTAGCGGCTCAATGACTAGTACGCATGCGCGTCGTATATACTATGCGAAAAAAATTGGTGGTTCTCCCAGGGATGCATTGCGGCGCGCAGTGACTACGCATGCGCCTCCATTACTACGTGCATTCTCCACGCGCTACCGCATCATCACCCGTATAGCATAGGCGACATAACATCACCATGCATTGCAAAATTGTAACAGTAGGCCTGTTGGCACGATTGTCGTAACAATGTAACAAGTATCTAGGCATCACTGTACCTCAAGGAGAAATTGTTACACTATTTGGAAGTTTGATGCATGGCGGTACGTGATACGACCACTGATGACATAGCGCAGTTTAATTTCCGGGTTGTGGAAGTGTGGTTTTGACATTTATATTGTCGATAATTGATTTTTTTTACATGTTCTAAAAAGAATAACTACTTTCCTATGTTTGTTGGTACAGTAACATTCCTAAATCATCGAGTTGAATTGAGAAATCGTGATGTTCGGCAATATGTCAACAAAAAATTTGTCCAAAGACCAACGTACGTTGGTGGAGGGTCTATGATAAGTTGGCTGATTGAAAATGAACAATTTAATATTAATCTAATGGCTATGAAAGTTTTTGAAACCAACAACTGCATAGAGTGTTGACTTTCTTTAATTCTCGTCCATGTCAGAGAATTAGATGTCATTCAATAAAATAAATTTTGATGGTCAATACCCCGGAAAATGACCCAAATCAAGTGTATCAACCCTGTCCCAGGCAGCCGGTCACAAATGAATCTACCCTGTGCGAGCTTATGGGCTTTGCCTAGTTATGATATTAGTTATAAATGTCTACAACTGCCAACATTAGACTGTTGATGAACGGAACCTGTTACAAAAATATGGAAAGTTAACAACTGAATTGAATTAATAACACTTGGAACAGCATATTGGAACAGCAGAGACCTGTATTACATTTCATAGTTTGATAAGAATAGATTTGTGACCTCTTTATGTGTATATGAAATGAGAAGGGAACTGGACATTTGTTTGTGACTGTGAACTATTATATAAAGTGGCCATACAACTGTTCTTATCAAATGATGGAATGTACTAATATGTACAAGTCTCTGTATTTCCAACATGCCATGCGTGTATTATTAATCTATTTCATTTGTTTACTTTCCTGATGTTTGTAACAGGTTCCATTCATCAACAGTCTAATGTCTGCAGTTGTATTTTGAAACAAAGGTATGAATATGTAACACTGATTATAGTTTAGAATATCCTCATCATGGAGATGTTGTGGAGCTTTTTATTTCTAGAAGAGCTTCACCCTTTTTAAGAATGTTATCAGTAATATCTCAAGTAAACTGCATTTGAGAGAGATTCTTGAGATAGTAACACTAGACAAGTCACTGAGCTAGAGAGCTTCTTGAGATAGTAACAAGACAAGTCTCTGGGCTGGAGATCTTCTTGAGATAGTAACACCAAGACAAGTCTCTGGGCTAGAGATCTTCTTGAGATAGTAACACCAAGATAAGTCTCTGGGCTAGAGATCTTCTTGAGATAGTAACACCAAGATAAGTCACCGGGCTAGAGAGCTTCTTGAAATAGTAACACCAAGACAAGTCTCTGGGCTGGAGATCTTCTTGAGATAGTAACACCAAGACAGGTCTCTTGGCTAGAGAGGTTCTTGAGATAGTAGCACCAAGATAAGTCACCGGGTTAGAGAGCTTCTTTAGATAAATACCATAAAACCAAGACAAGTCTCTGGGCTAAGTTGTGTTGATTTCTTTAACTTTTGCCACATATTTTAAAGTATAGCAGTGACTCAAAGAAGAACAGAGGAAACACTGATCTAATAGACCAAATCTTCAGACCTGCTATTGTCTTTGAACCACTGAGAGACGAGGTCTACTGCCAGATTGTCAAACAGCTAACTAACAACAAACACAAGTAAGTTATCTAGAATAGACCTTTCCAACAAATAGTGCCCTCTAGAGTTACATTAATTTGTGAGTAGTGAGTGGGTCTATTTGATTTTGGAACCTTACCATTACATTATCAAGCAGCTAACAAACAACAAACACAAATAAGTTATCTAGAATAGACCATTCCAACAAACAGTGCCCTCTAGAGTTACATTAATTTGTGAATGGTGAGTGGGTCTATTTGATTTTGGAACCTTACCATTACATTATCAAGCAGCTAACAAACAACAAACACGAGTAAGTTATCTAGAATAGACCTTTCCAACAAATAGTGCCCTCTAGATTTGGTTCGCCGTGACATTACCATATGAAAGATGAGTGGGGCTAATAGACCTTTCCAACAAACTGCCCCATAGAGATGGTTCAGCAGTGATTTTAATATAGGAATACCATTTACTTATTGGAACAGTTGTGAGATGAATATACTGTCAGATTACCAAACAGCTAACTACATGTATAAGGAAGAAACACAACACTGCCCTCTAGAGGTGACTAACTGCAATGATAATGATTTCAAGAGTCAATTGCTTTTCTATGCATCTTCAGAAATAAGATCTGCCACCATATTTGATTATAAGAATAATGATAAAATATATTTATTTGGGGTATCTCATGTAACTTTAATACTGTACTAAAGTAAATGAAACACTTTCCTTTTAGGTCCGCAGACTACCAATTATTGCCATAATTTGTAGCTAGTAGCCCACTCAGGCCACCACTGATCATGTGATGATTTAAAGGATGGAATATTTATGGACATAGAGTATTTTAATAACAAACATATTTTCAGTCTAGGAATATAGGACTATAGGTCACAATCCTTGGGCTACCACCTTTTGAAATTGGTATAGCCCACTAGGATTACCAAAGAAAACAGTTCATTTCAAGCCCTTAGTTTTAACTATGCCTCTATGTTCATTCTTTCAGGGCAATTGAAAACAAAGTATGGGAGTTGATGTGGCTTGTGACAGGTCTTTTTGTATGCAGTCGGACAGTACTTTCAGAAGTGTTGAAATTCCTACGGTCAAGGCAACATATTGGACTAGCTGTTCAGGTTTATCAGAGACTACAGAAAACATTAGCAAGTGGGCAACGGAAACAACCTCCACACTTTCTTGAACTTGATGCTGTACAGAATGGAAGAAATCAGATTTTTCATGAAGTCAGTTTTCCCAATGGATGTAAAGAGGTAAATGTATTTCTTGACATTTATTTTTGATGATATATGATGTTTGTCTAGTTGAGCATGTATCAGTTTATTGCAGTATGCTAGTTTGAATTAATGTTTGTTTTTATGAACCTTTTTTGAAGACTTGTTGCAAACTAAAACTGATGTTATTGTGGAAAACTGTTGAATTGTTCAGTTTAAGGGGGTGAGAGAGAGAGAGAGAGAGAGAGAGAGAGAGAGAGAGAGAGAGAGAGAGAGAGAGAGAGAGAGAGAGAGAGAGAGAGAGAGAGAGAGAGAGAGAGAGAGAGAGAGAGAGAGAGAGAGAGAGAGAGAGAGAGAGGGGGGGGGGAGGGAGGGAGGGAGGGAGGGGGGGGGGGAGGGAGGGAGGGATGGAGGGACGAACGGACGGAAAAGGAGTAATTTACATTATCTCCAATATCTAGATCATGGTTTTTTTGCAAAACACATTGTACATTTCTGTTTGTCAATAAATTTGTAACAAGATAGATTATTATCCCTTCACACTCAATACAGAACTTTGTGGTGCATTCATGGACAAAGGCAAATGAACTATCTCAAGACATTGTACAGTCATTGAAGCTGTTATCTGGAGAAGGTTTCAGCCTCTTTGTGATGTTTTCAGACAAAGGTGAGTATTTTATGCAAAATGTGCTTTCTCAACTTAAATTCAACACAGTTATAATATCATTTCTGTACGTCCATGCACTGTTATTTCAAAGATATGATAAGATACATACGTCTTGCCATATGATATAGGCAACATAATGTTTTAAGACATATCCTGAAGAAACTGTCCGGCGAATAAATACACTCAACTAGTGGTTGGTGTTGTCAGTATGATGTTGCAGACTCATGGATATTCCTACCTCTTATGAATATTCACCTGAAACTTGTAGGCATTTGAGGCAGTTCTGGGGCATCTGGAGATCTTGATAATTAGGAAATTACAAGAGTGTGTATAATATAGCCCTTTAAAATAATTGCATATATTTATCTAATTCTTTGCAGTACTAAGTGTTCCTGATGGTAACTTCTTGTTTGACTTTTTGAGAACCACCATAGATTGGGGCAAATCCATGAAACCTAAAGATTCAGGTAAGTATATATACCAGTAGACTGTAATGACGTCATTAGTCCTGGCTTATAAATCTGTCCTAGACCACACCCACAACGGCTGATCTGTAAGTCTAGTATACTAGGAGATGTCTATCATTTTAGGCCAGTTCATGACATCTACAAACTACCATTGTAAATATCATATCATTCTGCAGACTTAAAAGATATTATTATTACATTTATCTAACCTAAAGTTTACACTTTCGTATAAACCTTATTTTGTTATTTTTTGTTAACTATTATTACTGTAGCTTATATATTTACTAGTTTGTTTTAGCACCAAACACTAATTGCAGAAAATCCAATGAAGAAATGTTAGTTTAAACTGTTTTCTTAATGGATGCAATAAAGATTCTATCCTATCAGCAAACTAAGACACAAACTGAAACTATTGTTTCTTGAAATAAACTTACGTCATTACGTATTCCAATTTAACTCTGAAATAAACTTACGTCATTACGTATTCCAATTTAACTCTGAAATAAACTTAATACGTCATTACATATTCCTATTTAACTCAGTTTTATTTCAATATTATCACCTTACTCTGTACAGAACACCTCACTAACAATGTAAGAATATATCAGAAAATAATCACAAATATAACTCAAAATAAACAATAAAATAAAGCTCTGTACTGTACAAAGACATCAGGATGATGTTATAATTATTGTGATGTCACGCAAATACAATTAGTTTGTAAGAATTCGTATGACTACAGTTATTGTATGTGGTAGATTGCACAAGTGGGTGATAGTGGTTCCCAGGTTATGTGGATATAGTCACCCTGTAACCAAGCTAGTGTAAACATGGAATGATGTTGAATGTACCAAAATCCACATAAGAAACCAGCACCCCACAAGGTCCATCTAAATGCCCACCACCACCACTCTCGTCAGAACCTTCCAGTTATAGTCCCTGGTGGACCAATTTTGGAAGTGAAGACTACAAGGTACAAGGTACCATGTACCACCACTTGAAAAAAACTTGCTATCTAAAATGCCACCCTTTTTTAGTTTAATTAGCTTCCCAATAGATGATCTACAGTTGTTGCACTGTGGTAGATTACACAGGTGGGTGATAGTGGTGCCTTGGTTTAATATGTGGATATAATCATGCTGTGATCAAGGTAGTGCACAACTGAAAAGGTTGAACGTATGGCTACTTGAGGAAAACTTACTATCAGAGATGTCAACCTACTGTGAGTGTAACTACATGAATGTTACATCGGCTCCCTGTAGTGTTATACTAGTAAGTGGTATAGAGCTCACTGGTTAGCAGTCGGGAGGTCATGGGTTTGAATTTACTGGAAACAAGGGATTTTTCTGTGACTGACCCAAACCCAGTTCTACAGACTCGATGGGTAAACTGTATTACTTAGCTGTGTGTCATTATATTCAGATACAGGTACAGGTACAGGTGCAGGTACAGATACAGATACAGATACAGACACACGTACAAATCACAGACACAGACACAGAAACAGACAGACACAGGTACAGATACAGATACAGATACAGATACAGGTACAGGTACAGAAACGGATACAGAAAGTAAACTAAAATTTGGACACTTTACATTAATTTGTCTGTCACTATCAAGCCATGTTTAATATCAGAATTCATGGTTTCCAGACAGCATTTCAGTGTCAGAGATGAGAAAAGAATTGGTTTGGGATAAGTTGAAATCTCTACTAACCAAGTATTAACACTTCTGATTCTATTTATTTACAGATAATTATGTTGCTTCTCGATCTGCCTATCTTTACTAAAGCTTCTTTCTGGCTGTGTATGATAATGTGAGTACTAAAAATATAACTATCATGTACAGTTCTGAAAATACTCAACTGAGTTGGTCTTCATTAGTCTGTACATGTAACTAACGCCATTTCTGAGCTTTTCTATTTTATGCTTGCTATCCTACCTTTTTCTGTAATGGTTCTCATTATCCAAGGTGCATTTTACTGTAAGATAGGATCAACCTCAGATCACAACAAAAATATCTTGGAGTGGTCTGAGGATCAACTGGTTCCATCCTCATACACATACACAATATCACCGATTTTTGAGATTTTCTACAGTTAATTCAATTTCTGGAATTTATTACTTTGATGACTACATATATAAAGACATCTCTAAACTACATTGTAACAAATAAGTGGAAATAGTTATCTTCATCTATACATCAAATAGTTTCTACAAAATACAAATAATGTTATAAATTGAAACAAAATACAACCCATAACACCAAAGTAAAGCCTTTCTGTATGTACCACAATCGTTTATAGCATCTATATCAAGTACAACCCATAACACCCAAGTAAAGAGTTTTCTGTATGTACCACAATTGTTAGCATCCATATCAAGTACAACCCATAACATCCAAGTAAAGCATTTTCTCTATGTACCACAATCTTTTATAGCATCCATATCAAGTGTAAAAGTATACTGTTTCATTTGCTAATTGACCACATTAGAAAGGCCACATGCTAGGCTTGTAAATAAACCAATTGAAACAGTATACTTTTACACTTGACATGAATGCTATAAATAAGTGTAACACATAGAGAAAGTGCTTTACTTCAGTGCTACTCATTGTACTATTCACACACATTTAACAAAGTACAATATTCTCATAAATTCAACATTTGCAGTCATATATATCATAGAAGAAATATGTAAATTTATATAAAAAAAAAACTGGCATGTTAAAAAATTCTACAGGATAATTATGTCAAGAATCAGAACTGTTCAAATTGTTCTCCCGTATGTTATACTTGTCCTGTTGTCATGTTTTGATTGGCTTGCCATAAAAGTAAAATAGAAAGTAAAATAGAAACCTTGATCTCTCATTTTAATTCTTCTCACACATAATAATATCCTTTCTGTTTATCTATAGCCAGCAAATCTACAGTATTGATGTGTCATACAATTTCACTTTTTGTGAACATTTAAAAAAATGATTTCCCCCATGTAATACTTATCTTTTTAGTTATTATAATAATAATAGATGGTTTATTAAAACAGTGTTGTGACCACATGCTAAAATGGTCAAATTATTTGAGTTTACATATCAGTTAAAATAAGAATAGAAAAGAGTTTGCTCAAAAGAAAAAACACTGGTCAAAAACTTCAATTAAAATACTAATAAAAATCTGAACACGGAGAACAAGATAAAAGCTTAGTACACACACAAAAAACACACACAAAAAAGCCAAAAAACAAACAAACAAACAAACCAAAAAAAACAAAAACAAAACATTATTAAGTGCCTCCCTACACTGTGCTTAAATCATTTTACAATTAGTCCCCTTGGCATGGACCTATAATGGCAAAGAAGCCTTATACTTTTCTGAACTACCTGGAGAGTATACAATCCATTGCAATCTCTGCACACACACACATAGCATTCAAGTAGTCCAATATTGCAACCTCTAAACTACCAGGTACCCAAATTATGCAGCTGGGTTTACTTGGGCACAGTCTTGGTTCAATCTTGCCCAAGAAATTTAGCCATTTTGAAACGAATGACTGCAGTAAGACTCAAACCTGCAACCTTCAGATTCCAAGCTCACCATACAAAATTCATGTATAAACAGAGTGTGTGTATGTTAAACTTTATATATATATATATAGGAAGTCAGTGGTAAGATTTGTCCGTAGTACAGTGCTCGATACGTCTGCACGCAGAGCGGAGTATATGTTGAGGGTAGAAGAAAATCAAGTCGGGTTTTTCGTCTCTACAAGCCTCTACAAAACAGGCTTGTAGAGACGAAAAACCCGACTTGATTTTCTTCTACCCTCAACATATATATATATATATATATATATATATATATATATATATATATATATATATATATATATATATATATATATATATATATATATTATATATATATATATGTATATCATGAAGGCATCATTTTTGACAGAACAGTCCTCAATATTAGCAGAGCATAATATACCTAGCCACCTGATGACTGCAGAATAGAGAAACTCTGAGTTATGGCTTAGTGAAAACAATTTGATGTTATCACTTTTAGTCAAGGACGAATCAATTAGTACTGTCCTCATTGATATACCATATTAGTTCTATAAAGTTACGCCTCTTCATAAATTTTGATGTGATCCTTATCTGGTACTAATATTATCTGTGGCACTTTGTCTATAACTGCTACTCCTGTAGGGTAAAAGAGCACACGGTCGGCAGCTGTACCTTCACTGCAAAGTACACTGTATAGAAATTCACCTGACTCTGTGAACTTCATCACTTTGTGGGATGTGATGCAGGAAACATAAATGTTGTTATCTTTGTCAATTGTAACATATTGGGGATATCCTATGCCATATTTGATAAACCAAATTGTACGTGATACACACTCTCCCATAGTGTATTCTAGTAAATATTTTCCCTCCGCACTCAAGACAAACATGACAATTTCTCTTAAAAATTTACTACCAGTCTGAACTAATATCAGACGATCCTGACTATCTATGGTTACGAGAAATTGTGGACCTCGTGCTAATTCTGTGGCAGATTTGACTGGGACACACTTCTTGTAATTGTATACACCATCATGACATTCAAACATGTACACTGTACATTTTCCAGTTGCATACAACATCTTTGTCTTTGTATTTACTGCTAAACTATGTGCAACGGTCATTTTACCTTCTCCAATAACTTTGATAAAATTACCTTCAAAATCATACTCACACACTGGATGGGAGTCACAACCTGTCATCAAACATGTGTTTTGTGTAGAAACTGCAATTTCCCTAGGACGACACCTTTTACATCTTAAGGATAGCTCAACACTTTTTTCCTTTTCAAGATCACGATTGAATATGTGCAAGCCAGATTTTGAAGTGTCAGCGTGGGTAACAACTATAACTTTACCGTGGGTGCTCGTAGTTATTAAAGGACTATATGATGTAATATCCCTTCCTTCTATGTTTTCAGATTTATACCCTATGGTTCTGACATTGAAAGTTGGGGCTACATTCTCAGTAGTACAAGGTGACCCATCAATATCCTTACCACGTACTTTAACTGATAATTCATGAATGCCTGGCTCTAGAAACTGAAACGTAACCCTGTGTGTCCCCTGGTGTTCTGCCCTTTCTTCTGTTTCTAGTGGCTTTAATTCCAACTTCTTTTTCTTTCCTTTACTATCTTTAACAGTGGCTTCCAATCCCTCACTATCATATACACAATCCCCATCGTAATTCTTTGTACAAATTTCATACCTCAACCCGTCATACTTTCTCAGGAAATGACTTGATTTATCTATTTGTATAACTGATGATAATGCTGGAATGGCAAGGAAGGAAAGATCAAACTTTCCATTCTTTTCTGTAACCTCTACAGCAAGACAATCAATATAGGAATGGAGAAATTTGGTTTCCAAATTACCTATTTCATCTAAGTGATCGTTGATCATCTTACACTCTGTAAGTAGTTTGGTGTCATTATCTATGGAAGATACATGTCTCAAATAACTCTGTGAATTTTTTAGGCTTTTGACATTTGATTCCAAAACCTTCATATCACTGCCTACATCTGTGATAATTTTATCATAATGATGTTGTAGTTTATCAGTGAGTTCTCTCTTTTTGTCCTCTGTAGTTGCTAGACATTGTATCTGTTTGTTTTTGGATTCAAAGTCTTGTGTTAAACGCTGAGATACTGTCTGTGCAGACTGTATACTGGTCTTTGTTTCTGTCAACTTTCTTTCAACAGCTTCACTTTCTCTTGCTACTTTTTCACACCAGAATTTGGCTTCAATCCCTATATCTCCTTTTTTGTGACCTTCATGTTGAACTTGTGCACATGATGTACAGATTGGTTCTGTACATTCTTTACAGTACATATTCAGATGATCATTTCTGTGTCTGTCACAGTATATTTTATCTGCTTCTCTAAAATCCATCACTTTCAATATTGTTTGTATCAAATCTTCAGATTCTTCTTCTTTGCACTTCCATTCTCTGAGATCATCAATGTACCGTTGTTCTAGCTCACTGTCCATAGAGACTGTTTCCAGTTTATCAATGTCATCTCTATTGACACCAAGACGTTTCAGTGCATCAGCAGTATCCTTCCAGACAACATGGAAGTCAGTGACACTAGTGGTGTTACCATGACAAAGTTTATTACGATAAAACTTAATGCGTGCAATGTCATCTTCTTTATTTCTATCAGATATTTGTGGCAAGTTATCCCATCCAGACTTTGGTTTCAGTAGATTACAGATATTCCTCAGTAGAATAGTGAGTAAGGTGATGTCAAAGTTCATGGAATTGACTGGTATTCCAGGCATTGGATACAGCATATTCCACTGTTTTCGGTTGATGACTTTAGGTTTCAATTTGCTTAGACTCATTTTGTTGTTATACTGAGTAAGTACATTTGTCAGAGTACTTGGTGGATGGATTCCATCTAAGACTTTTCTTAAAGCTGTGGTACCACCATCAATCAGAAGTCTACATAACCTGGCAAAGTTGGTCTTTTCAGGTGTTGTCTCAAACAGGTCAGAGCTAGTCGCCATCTTTGTTTTTTGTCATGCAGCAGTAATCTGTCAACATATTGAAGAGTGGAATATGTATGATAATATGTTGAGTATAAAAAGGCTAAACGTAGACAAAGCTACACTTCATCACATGAACTTTTGATATCAAATCTGATTGTTAATTGTTAGAAGAAATGAAAAAAAGTTGAATATTTTAATTGAGCATTAATTTAATAATTAATTAAAAAACAAGAGAAGATCCTTCAGATTCACAGTATGACAAATGATCAACTTTACTAGAATTCGAATTGTGTGCAACACCATCAGCAGTATAGTTTATCATCATGAGAACATTTGATATTTTAGGCTTGGTTACTCAGACTTTTGTTGTTAGGAGTTCTCGCTTAATATGGCTACCACTGCCAGAGAGTCTGGGAAAATAGTATTCAAATTTTATGTGGCTTCCACTTTCAGTTAGGATGCACAAATCATGTGAATAAGGCCATAGGTTGAGTTTGTAAAATTATATTATTTGAAATTAACAAGTATTAGTTGCTCTAGACTTTCAAAATATAACCACTGGCACAGGAGCTTTAATTTCCTGGGTTTATACTGGATGTCTCATTCCTGGCAGTGCAATTTACCATGATACATTCATCCTATAACCAAAATTGGAAGTCATATATAATTTGATATATTTTGCTATCTGGTTGTAAGCCCTCAACTATGAGAGGCTGGGTAACCAAGACTACTGATAATTATGCATCACAATGAAACAGGTAGTTTGACTAGTCAACACATGTGTAGAGCTGTTGACTCTAGATAATTTAAGTACAGTATGACACAAATGTTGGTTATATTAAGGATCTCCTAATACTGTACAGGTTGATCATTTAACAAAATGACACATTTTTACCCTATGAGGTAAGTCACATGATTGATGTCAGTGACTGTTGATTTGATGTATGAGGGTCGAGGTCCTCATTGGAAAGATCGAAGCCTTCCCTTCAAAGCTTTGCATTGTTTGTAATGCTTATTGATTTTTACGCTGAATAAAGATATTTTTATAATAATAATATTAATATGATTGAGAATGAATAAGATTTTCTTCAGGGCAAAACATTTCCAAAACCCTGCTCTAAATAGTCAGAAATGAAACAATAAAATTTACCCACTATTTGTTACATAGCAAAAAATATGCCAAGCTGGGAGTGGCTCAGACAAGTTTCAGGCTATTTTGCCGCCATGTTGGATTTCACATTTATAACATTTTATTCTTGTGCAATAGGCTAGGAAACCTCTCCCCCCCTACTTTTCATCGTATATTCTTGAAATTTCTTGAACAAATATGTGTGAATGGGTATAAAGTATTTTTTCCAAAGTAGTAAATATTAACAATAACTATTACTGAAAGTGGCTTTACACTATTATGGTGGGAAACAAGGCAGTTAATATGGCGACAATAATTGCTGGAATGTCAAATGTGTTGTGAAACCAACTCCAACATTGCAGTCTTTTTTTTTGTCATGAAAATAGAATAAAAACATAAGTTTGTATTTTTAAAAGAAATTTACCTTACCTTGTATGGTGTTGGAGCTGTAGTTGCATTAACTCTCATCTCTTGAAAAGATTTGAAGTTGTGTGTTTGGTCTGTGGTTTGGGTTCAGATCCTGTGGGTACGTCTGATTTTAAAGATATTCATAGACAGTTTGATTGGATGTAGCTAGTCACCCAAGAGATAAGTAAACATGTTGTCATGAACATGGTCCAAAGCTAGCACAGTCAATCAACAAGTGTTCCTTTACTGTTTAGTGGATGAATACCCGATATATGTTTTATTCATTCCTTATGTTTTGCATGGAGCCAATCAAAGTAGTTGCTGAAAGGCTTACTCTGCATATTAATAGGTCACAGATTCAGTCAATGATTTGTCAAGTAGGAAGCCATGATAGAATAGTTTTATAACTTAAAAATCCAAAATAAATACCAAATCGTCATCCCTATGGCCACTTACAGGGCCAGGTAATGAATATTGTATAAAAATATCTTCAATTTTGTTACCTTTGATCTACCATATTTGTATTTTGTTTGTGACCAGCACATTTGATATATTTAGCCAAGGCGAGGCTTTAGTTCAGTAGCTGTCATTCTTTATAGTCATTTAGGACAGATGGTATCCGTACTACTCTTGATATGTGTGTGTCAGATTTCAACAAAACAAATCACCCGATGGTCAGATCAGTATTTAGTAATATTAAACAATGGTTGTTTTTCATCTAAGTGAGTCCTTAGTTTTGGAGGAGGTGAAAATGATTTGAGCAAAAGAGGACTCTAAAAATGCACCAAAATGAAAATTTGCCGAATGATATATATACATTGAACAAATTGATGCAAAAATTGAACAAATTAATGCAAATTTGTCCAAAGGGCAAAACTATAACTTCTGACAAAATACCCTGTATTAATTCATTCAAACTAGCATTGTGATTGTCTTAAAAGTAAATATAAGTAGTCCACAAGGTAAATGGTAAATCACAAGTTTTATTATAGAGAAAATGCTATCAATTTTGACAATTAGGCCTGAAAAAAAATTTGTGTGGTTCCGATTACGCTCAATTTTAATAAGTGGGGTAGGTAGATTTTTATTCTAATTTTTTTTATGTATCTTTTTTTCATATGTGAGTGTCTAGTTCAGGTAGATATGTTTTCTGTTGTTTTCCATATGGTCTCTGTGTTATTGGTTTCTACAACCATTACAGATTGGAAGAACAGTTTTATATTGGTTGATGTCAGTTTCTGCATCCACTATTTCTCACAAGACTTCACACTATATGCGATTTTACTTTCTTTCTTCTCGAATATGTATACAAACAAGTTTAGGGTTGGCAGAGAAAAACTAGGTGGGGTTGGGGGGGGGGATGTCAACTGACCGTACCCTGGGTTCACCCGTAAAATCTCTCTCTATCACTGATGCCATTTAGTCTTTGTTATTTAAAATCACTCAAAATCAAAGAGGTAAACATGTCTTTCCATCATTTCATGATAAAATGTTATTTCAAATGTAATAAAGACGAAACAAGACTAAATGTAACAACATAAAAGACGTCCTCTCACGGCTGTGGTTCTTATAATTTTGATGTTATCTTTTTTTTTAACAGCAATAACTGAGAATAATCCTAGAAATTGTGAATAAAAGAAAATGGAGCACATCTTATTAAATTTGATATTTTATTTGTTATTATGTATAAAAATACATAAGGAAAATGGTGTGATGTCAAACTTTATCTTTTACATGTTTGTGTTCTCTGCAGAAATGTGCGTAGGGGAAGATCATATTATAGTGTCTGTTTGTCTATCTCTCTTTGTGGCTGTCTCTTTGTGGCTGTCTTTAGCTTTGCTGGCTGTGTGTCTCTGTCTGGCTGGTTGGCTGGCTGTCTGTCTCTCTGTCTTGCTGGCTGTCTGTCTGCCTGCCTGTCTTGCTGGCTGTGTGTCTGTCTGTCTGTCTGACTGACTGACTGACTCTCAGTCTGTCTGTCTGTCTTGCTGGCTATGTGTCTCTGTCTGACTGACTCTGTCTGTCTGTCTTGCTGGCTATGTCTGTCTGTCTGTCTTGTGTAGGAAACCTGATAATATCAGACTTCTTTGTTGAAGATTATTATTACTGTTACTTTTCTTTACTAGTTATGATTGTCCTCTTTCCATTTGTTTTTTGTTGCGTTTCTTAAGATTAGTCATATAATTTCATAGTGATTAATAAGCCTGATGGGCTGAGTCATTATTTTGAACCCTGAAAATACATACTCCAAACACTGCTTATAAAAACATAGGATACCAAAAGTTCTTTTAATTTCACTTTATTGCTTATTTTCTGTAATCAATAGGTTCCAATGTGAATTACCAGTTGTATTTTATGAGGAAACTGTGGTTGAATGTGGTACCAGGAAAAGATATCAATGCAGATTGCATCTTTCATTACCATCAGGTAGGTATAACAATTAACCATGATGATAAACATTGAAACTATATGAATGAATAAACTGATTTAAGATGAATTTCTTTTAGCCTTCCATGATTGGACAGTTGAGAAATACTTGAAATTACATGAATTAATAAAGTGATTTAGCCTTCAGTCAAACATGAGAATTTGGGCTGAATTTCTATCGATAAAAAAGGAAATGAAAAGAATAAATCTTATTAAATACTTAGATCAGGAACTTAATCTCCTTTTCATACTTCAAACCAATTTCCTCAAGAAAAGTGTTGATATGTTTAATAGAACTCATTATTACTTTCAAGGCCACCTTGCTTTCCTTTTGAAAAACTTTTCATTCATTTAGGGCAAAACAGGATTCATTTTATTATTACTGTGATTACTGGTATTGCAGTTTGATAGTATAGAAAACTTGCCAGTTCTGGGACGTAATCACCTTCTCAATGAATGTTGCCATGGTAACTTTTAGTACAACAGACATTATTTGTAAGACTTAATGCACTAAACCTAAAGTTATTTACTTTTTGTATTACAGGAATTACCAAAAGTACTGAGAGGGTACCACAATTGTACAGTAGAAGAGGCTGCTGTATTGGCTGCATTTCAATACAGAGTTAGATATGGTGATGATAAGTCTTACCTCCAGAGTTTTTGGTATGTTTTTTTTTAAGACTGCACCAAGTATTATGACAGAATCTCATAACATGCGAGTGCAAGTGTGGCATACTCGGGGTATTTGCATAAGTACTTGCAGTGTTCTCTGCACCCTTACTTTCATGAAGGTAATGAGTGAAAGTGCAGCAGAAAACACTGCAAGCATGATTGCAAATACTTCTGAGTATCCACACTGGAACTCACATGGCATGGAGTTCTGTTATTTATTACATATGTTTATCCAAAACAACACATTTCCATAATAATCATACAGTGTGATTATGTGATTTCATGTGTAGCGAACGATGTCATTGTCATTTACATACATTTGCTTGCAGGTATGCAATAATGTTTTCGGTATTTGACTGTAGTGAAAATACCACTAGTATGCTCATACACGAGTGTAAGTGATTTCTGGTACATAATTTTATGTAATAATTACCAAAATATACTCTCTTCATTAGTCTTTTTTTAAAGAGAGTCTTAAAGGAAAAGTAATGATATGATGTCACTCGTACCTGTTATAAATAATACTGTACAGTCCCTTGTAAAATCACCAACATCTTGAATACAAATTCTTTAATAAGATGGAGGTAAGGTTATCATGAGAGCAGGAGTACTTGTAAATGGAATGATACAATGACATTTAGGTTAATGTTTCACAAAACTGAAAAAATATTTATTAACATGTAAGGTTTTGGTAATCCTTCTCTACTTGTACAAACTATTCACAGGCCAGAGTAACTTTATATGTTGTGAAATTTAGGTTTAAAAGTATTCAATTAATACAGACTGAATGTTTTTATGATGATAGGGATAACAGACAAGAGTATCTGCCTCAGAATTTGATTGCAGCTCAGTCTCAAGGAGATTGGAAAAAGGTAGGGATTTTAGAATATCCATTTCATTATAATACACCATGTACACATCTACATTATATAAGGCCACAAAAAAAAAATCGTTTCTGGCCAGCACCCCACGTCAGTCTTTTTTTGTATGTGTTTGTCCAGCCCATGCAGTCAGCAGATTCCTGGGGAAAACAAAAATAACCCTCCCTACTTCAGAGCCAATCATTAACAAGCAAATGACATCTGCCCCACGTACACACATGCTCTAAAGTACTAAACAAAAAGAACAGTAACTGTCATACATAGTATATACCGAGTGACAGGTTTGTTGAGAATTAAAAAAAAAAAATTGCATCGTCACACCATTTTAGACTGAAGAAGCTTTTGAAACTTGACATTGTTGATAATTGCAATTGTATGTTTGGCTCATTGAAAAGTTGATATTTTATTCATAAAATTAGTAATTAATTGATAAATATTTTATTAGCAAAGTTGATAAAAGATGTGACTGTTCAAATAATGGTATAGTCATGAACATTGACATGAGTGGTTTTTTTTTTGTGCTGCTTGACTTTTTCATATAAACATAACTCATTTCTGTATTGATTATTAACAGGCAGTTGAGGTAGTGTATAGCAGACATTTGAAAACTATGACAAGACCAGACGCCAAGATAGCATTCATGAATGTGATCTACAAATGGCCAACATTTGGCAGTACTTTCTATGAAGTCAAGGTAACCCTTACCAAATCTTTATAATGTTTTGATTTTAAAAGCAATGCTGTCATGCTAACCCTGGTACCATTAATGTTTCATTTCTAACCATGACAATGAAAAAACTGTGGTGAGTCATGAACACAGCTCAGCTGATAACAGAAGTTGACTGGAGGCAGACTTGACCCATGCTGAAAATTTAAAAAAATGAATGATTGATAAAAATGATTCATAACAATGGTTCACAAAAAAAGATTCACAAAGCTGATTTATATTAATGATTCACAATACAGAAGGACTTGATTAATTAATTACCGGGGGTAATTTTAATTTGTTCTCATTTTACTATCACAGCAAAACTGTATGTCTCAGATGCCAGAGATTCTTCTAATTGCTGTCAGCAAACATGGAGTGACTTTATATGATCCTAAAACTAAAGCCAATTTGGGAAACTATCCATTCACAAAGATCTCAACATGGAGTAGTGGTCACAATTACTTCCATATTACATTTGGTAATATGGTGAAAGGAACCAAAATGACATGTCATACATCAGCAGTGAGTATATATTTTAGAGTAATATTAATTAATATTGCCTTCCTTGAAGTTACCCAATCACATGGCTCATATAAGTACACTGGATATTTTAGAGTAATTAATATTGCCTTCCCTGAAGTCCTAAAAGTACTGTGTAGTTACCCAATCACATGACTTATATAAGCACACTGGATATTTTAGAGGTTGACTGAAGCACTGTGGTCAAATCTTACCAAATAACATATTACTATGTCAACAATAAGGCTCTGATCATCATGAATCCATCAACCTTATATGGAATATGACATGTTTATATTATTATATAAATCCCCTTTGTGTTTCAATTTTTAAGCTTCTTCTTAAATATGGGCTTCTGTGTATGCCTGTATTCTAATACAGCTTTGATGTGATGATAAAATGCAGTTTCAAAAGCAATCACCACCGCTCAGCCCACCGTACCCCCCCCCCCCCCCCCTCACATCGTAGCTGATGGTTTATAATTTTATAATTTTGTCCATTGGTCTGTAGGGCTACAAAATAGATGACTTGATCACATCTTACATTGCTCAGCTCATGAAGAAAGAAGGTAAAGCATGGCCTCAACGCCGATGATGGATGAAATTGCATTGGATGTTACTGAACAGTTGCCATGGAAACAATTAACCAAGTATTATTCCAACAATAAATCAGTAGTTTTGTGAAGGTTTTCCATGTTTTGACAGGGGAAATCTGGTATTTTTATATTGTAGTTATACTGACCAAATGATAGCCTTACAATGGCCTATGCTTATAGTGTTGTCCTGTATATAACCCTTTAAAGATGCCAAAGACTTTTCATGTGAAAGACTCCCTAGGCCAAGGACTTTTTTCACTACAGAGTAATAAGGATCTTACCTACTCTACAATTATCAACTTTAACTTGAAAGGAATAATAAAACATACAATCAATCCTTTTCCTTATCCTCCCATTCAATATATATTGACAAATGAATATTAAATTACCCCGATATGAGGTGAAGAGGTGAAAATTGGGCTTATAAATCATATTATGTAGTAATCTTGTGTGTATATGTGCAGACATGGCCTGGGAATCTGGAAGGGACTGTATATCTACATATATACATACACAGTGTTAATTGTGTATGCAAGGCATCCTGTGCATACAAGTATATTATACAGGTACTACCATAGACCCTTTCATGTAGGGACTATGATACTACCACTAACATTGAATACACTAAACAATTGGCACTAGGGGGGGCTTTTAATTTCAGTATATGAACTTCAAATATTTACCATAATTGTACTAAACAGCAACTACATTCTAATCTTTTAATATTTGATATATTGCATGATAATGAAATGATTTTTGTTTTAAACACTAAAAGACATGTTGACCTCTTTGATTATAATATAAGTGATTTTATATAACAAAGACTAAAAACCATCAATGAGAGAGAGAGTGATTTTACAGGTGAACCCAGGGTATGATCAAGTGACAACCATGCATTCCTCTGAGTAGCGCATATATACAAACCTGTCCGCATACACAATACATGACTTTGTATGGAGAGATGCGCAGTGCATCTTGGAACCAGCAACAGGTCTATTGGACAGCTCAATACAGTGCCAGCCCTTGTGTATTTAATTTTTAAAACAAAGTAAATATTTGTTTATACTATATTAACCATGTATTATCATATCATTACTCAAAGTTGATGTCATTACACTTTTAATATCAACTGTTTATAAGACTAAAAAGTTCCATTCTTGTCCCGCTTAATATTGGTTTTAATGTGTTAGCATTGCCCCTGTGTATCTGAGTGAGTGGTTTAAAATATTGAACACTCATTTTCATCTAAGTTTATTTCTTAAACATGATCTATAACAGTTTTTCTGGTACTCATACTAGTGTGTCATTTGATGAGCTATTGATTACTTATCCTGCCTTAACTTCAAAAAAGGGAAGAAAAAAAGGGTGGAGGGTGGAGGGAGGAGGGAATGAATCATATTCTTTATACTAATTAGTATGATAAAAATCGATGGTGTTGTCCCTGGTGTAAGAGTGATTCATAGACCATACTTAAGGGTTTTTATAAATAATAATAAGAATTTATTCATTTATCCGCACAAATTCACAATACGTTTTTAGCACAACTGAAGGGTTCAGGTTCAGCGTGCTATTGGCATCAAGTTTTGTCCGTCTGTCCGTCTGTCTATCTGTATGTATGTATGTATGTATGTATGTATGTATGTATGTAGAAAGAAATGCATAAGGAACTAATAAACCAGTCCGTTTATATAGCTGTTAAATCCGACGTTTCGAATAAATATTCTTTTTCAAAGGAAAAATTGGCGAGACACAAAAATGCCAGGTCAAAACCTGAACATTTTCTAAATATAATGGAACAAAACCGCGCGTGATATATATAAACGGTTATATGTGGGATAAGTTCTTAAATTCGCACGCACCAAATAGAACCCAATAGAATACGCCTGAAATTTTTAAAAAATACCCAGTTTTTAGATTGGGAAAGACGTGAATAATCTATTAATTCCAAGGGGTTCCAGCGTTCCAAGACGGAAAATGATTTCTTCTTCCTTTAACCTCAATGCTTTCTCATCACCAGAAACCTTACAAATTCCTGAAATGGACATATCTGATACACTATGATCGTTTGTAATAAAATGCATAGATACGGGATAGTTACGATTCTTTTGTCTGGTCAAACGGAGATGTTCCACAAAACGATCACCAAGACGACGTACAGTTGAACCTATATATAGAAAACCACATATGTATGTATGTATGTATATAAGTATGTATGTGTGTATGTATGTATGTATGTATGTATGTATGTATGTATGTATATATGCATGTGTGTATGTATGTATGTATGTATGTATGTATGTGTGTATGTATGTGTGTATGTATGTATGTGTGTATGTATGTATGTATGAATGTATGTATATAAGCACAGATAAGTTAGTTATGTGTGATATAAGTATGTATGTATGTATGTATGTATGTATGTATGTATGTATGTATACATGTCTGTCTGTCTGTATGTATGTCTGTATGTATGTATGTGTGTGTGTGTGTGTGTGTGTATGTATGTATGTATGTATGTATGTATGTATTATGTATGTATGTATGTATGTATGTATGTATGTATGTATGTATGTATGTATGTATGCAGATATATTTGTGTCTGTGTTTATGTATGTGTATCTATGTGAACAACTTAAAGTGAGAAACCGCTGGATCAATTAATTTCAGTGGTGATCAGTGATCCAATCAGTGGTTTTCAAGTTATGTCCAAAAGAGTGGTTTTCTGTCAAAATAGGCTGTCTTTTACAATGGAAGTCTATGAGTATGAGGTAGAGTTATATAATGATACATAATCACTTGGCTGAAATTCATGGATAGGATGGAATCCATTATCCTGTAGAGTGTTGAATTCATGTTTGAGGTGTGTTTTGCTCACTGTATGTGTATGTCAGATAATTTGATTTCAGTTGTGCACATTGCCATTGGCAGTATTTTTAGAACTACTAAATACAGTTGTGCTACAGTGCCATTGGCAGTATTTTTAGTATTAAGAATAGAAATATGTCCATACTTTTATTTTTCCATCTTTTTAATAATTGTGATATTTATAAACTGGGTGTTTACACTTCAAGCAATTCTTGAATTTATTGCAAGTGGCCAGGAATATGCCTAACTCTGATATTGGGTAGCATGAATTTAAAATTGGTATGGCATCCACACAGACTGTCCTGAACAAAGAAGTAACATTGTACATGTTACTCAGAGTTCAATTTTATCCAGAAGTAGTACAGTGATAGGTTGAAATCGTGATCGCCACTGATGTACACGTGATATTTCGCGTTAAACGTCAAGAATTATTGATCTGGGCATACGTATATGATAAAAGAAAAATTAGTACATGGGTTCGATATGCATGCTCTCCATTGAATTACATAGGAAGAGATACTAGGTATATACTAATCTCTGCTATTACATAGAGATACTGGGTATATACTAATCTCTGCTATTACATGGAGATACTGGGTATATACTAATCTCTGCTATTACATAGAGACACTAGGTATATACTAATCTCTGCTATTACATGGAGATATACTGGGTATATACTAATCTCTGCTATTACATAGAGACACTAGGTATATACTAATCTCTGCTATTACATGGAGATACTGGGTATATACTAATCTCTGCTATTACATGGATATACTGGGTATATACTAATCTCTGCTATTACATGGAGATACTGGGTATATACTAATCTCTGCTATTACATAGAGATACTGGGTATATACTAATCTCTGCTATTACATGGATATACTGGGTATATACTAATCTCTGCTATTACATGGAGATACTGGGTATATACTAATCTCTGCTATTACATAGAGATACTGGGGATATACTGGGTATATACTAATCTCTGCTATCACATGGATATACTGGGTATATACTAATCTCTGCTATTACATGGATATACTGTGTATATACTAATCTCTGCTATTACATGGATATACTGGGTATATACTAATCTCTGCTATTACATGCAAGCTCTGCATTGAGTTACATAGGAAGAGACACTGGGTATATGCTAATCTCTGCTATTACATGGAGATACTGGGTATATACTAATCTCTGCTATTACATAGAGATACTGGGTATATACTAATCTCTGCTATCACATGGATATACTGGGTATATACTAATCTCTGCTATCACATGGATATACTGGGTATATACTAATCTCTGCTATTACATGCAAGCTCTGCATTGAGTTACATAGGAAGAGACACTGGGTATATGCTAATCTCTGCTATTACATGACATTTGAAATGTATATTCAGATTTTTTTTTATCTTTTACACTATTTCTGCCCTTGTTTTTTATATTAACAGTGATGAATTGACATGTTTTTTTTATGAACAAGACTAATAAAGTTATCAGTATTATTTGATCTTACAAGATATGATATATCTCAACTGACTCTATGTTGTGGATGTACATATGTAATGTAAATGATGTGAAATCATGAACTGACACCAAAACCTAAAGTTTACAAAAATACTTCCATTTCCTGGGATGGTGTTCATATTTAAAGTTAAACACAACATCACCCATAAATGTTCCTTGAATGAGATGGGAATACTTGGTATATAAAAACTTAACCAAGGGGATGTGGTTTTACTGTTTAACTGTTTAAAATTCGTTTTATATATTTAATTTAATTTAAATATTCATATATTTCTTTTGGTTTGGTGGAGTTCCAAACCTCTACCTTTTGTCTTTATTCACTTTTAATGATGACACACTTGGGCAGCATATAACGATGACACACTTGGGCAGCATATAACGATGACACATTTGGGCAGCATATAACGATGACACACTTGGAGAGCATATAACGATGATACACCTAGGGAGCATATAATGATGACACACTTGGACAGCATATAACGATGACACATTTGGGCAGCATATAATGATGACACATTTGGGCAGCATATAACGATGACACACTTGGAGAGCATATAACGATGATACACCTAGGGAGCATATAATGATGACACACTTGGGGAGCATATAATGATGACACACTTGGGCAGCATATAACGATGACACATTTGGGGAGCATATAACGATGATACACCTAGGGAGCATATAATAATGACACACTTGGGGAGCATATAATAATGACACACTTGGTGAGCATATAACGATGACACATTTGGGGAGCATATTATGATGACAAACTTGAGGAGCATATAACGATGACACACTTGGTGAGCATATAATGATGACACACTTGGGCAGCATATATTGATGACACACCACTTGGAGAGCATATAACGATGACACACTTGAGGAGCATATAATGATGACACACTTGGGGAGCATATATTGATGACACACTTGGGGAGCATATAACGATGACACACTTGAGGAGCATATAATGATGACACATTTGGGGAGCATATAATGACACATTTGGGGAGCATATAACGATGACACTTGGTGAGCATATAACGATGACACACTTGGGGAGCATATAATGATGACACACTTGGGCAGCATATAATGATGACACACTTGGGGAGCATATAATGATGACACACTTGGGGAGCATATAATGCTGATACACTTGGGGAGCATATAACGATGACCCACTTGGGAATCTGTAAATACTCGCCAATAAAATAGGACGACAGTCGGTATGATGTGACTTAATTAACATCAACATAATGTTTGTGGATGCACTTTCAGCTTTAGAATATTCATATCATATAGGTAAAATTCAACCAGCAGCAGTGTCTTCCAAATTTTGAACATGAATAGGTTCATACCCAGGAAGTATTACTTCAATTCCATGTTCAAGCCATGTTTCTACTAAGGAAACAAATTCAAATTCCTTAAATAAAGTTTAAAAAGTCACAGTCACCAAACTTTGAAAGTAAACCATTGATATTCCAAAATAGAAATTTGTCTGTACATGTGCGTCTAGCTTGGGTTAATTGTTATTATGCTGACTCGATGCATCACTTGTGGATGTCCGATTTTGTTCACTTTTCGTGCTTCGGCCTCCGTCCTCTGTTTGGTTTATCAGTCTGGTAGTTTTCTTACTATTATCATAGATAAAATCTTTCTGATGTATGCAATGGAAAACGACAAATTCATTATGCGATAATTCAACAAAACTTCACTGTCTGTACATTGTATGATTTTAGTGACATTCTAATGTTATAAAATCTAGCCATTATTTTTTATATCAAGGATGTATTTCTTGCATAACTGCTGCCTGTCAGTAAATTTTTCCACAAGACAAAAATATTTCTCTGGATGTCTTAATTTGTGATAGATTTGACCGGAAAAAACTTACACCCAGGTCACAGGTAAAGACACTTGAACTGATATCTATGAAAATCTGAATAAAAGAGAATAATATACACCTATTGTGTCATTGTCTATCTTTGAATGTAACAGAAGAGCATATATCTTGAGTATGTATCCTATCCTATCAACTACTGTATAGTACTATCATATCTACTACTCCTACGTACTACAGTGTATATAGAAAGGTGAGTAAGCTTTAAGTTTTGTTAGAGTATTTCTCTCCGTTAAATTCAACAAATATGACGATAACACAATGCTTTCTAGAAATCAACACTTATATTTGATAAAACCTATCATCAACTTTCTAACGGGAAGGTGTAAATTTTAACGAGTTTTTTCCACACGATTCACTAAAATACGAACCAAACATGGGGGGGGGGGGGAGGGGGTGACAATTCACCCTTGACCTCTCAAGTCACGTCGCACTATCACGTCGGTGATTAGACAATGAACATTACATGATCCAAATACTCGCTCACGGGACAACCGCTATATGCAGACGACAGCTATAGCCATGCCATCAGCGTATCAAAGTGACATTTGCAAAACGCAAAAATAATAATGGCAGCTTATTGTTATTGGTAAGACAATTAGTTTGTCTTCTACAATGATTTCCGTCACTTGAAAGGAGTATATTGATATTACCAAGTCAACAAAGAAAGAAAAGTAAGCTTATGGTTTGATAATGCATATGGCAGGTCATTCCATCAAATATTCAACCAAGTTACTGATTTTTTATACCTTATTAATAACATTTAATCCAAAATATTAAATAGAAAATAGGGTAAGAGTATAAATTTCCTGAACCCAAAAAGTATAATTTCAAAATATAAATAGAAACAAAATAAACATGGAACTTGGAGTTGGAAGTAACAATTTAACTACACACTAACTCAGCTTCTGGATAGAAAAAATATGGAATTATCGTCTATTAAATTGTGATAGAGTAGTAGTGATTATGATTGAATTCAGCTTCGGATTTGAAAATGTTATGTGACAAATTTACATTCCTTTTTTAAAGTGATTTTCGATGGACAAATCAAGTACGTTTTGGTCGTCTGCTTCCCGGCAACTTCTGGTCTCCTCCAAAACGAGGCTGACTTATGCGCGAAATTTGCGTAGAGTTACAACTTTTTTTTTTGACGACAGCACACAACTTCCCGTACAGCTGTACAGACACAGGTGCAAGAACATATAACATCAGGGTGCAACATCTTACTTACGGTGTAATTGAAAGGAGCAGTTATATGTACAGTTAAGTGACGATGTATGTATGACTTCTTATTTTGTGAGTACTCTTATGATTTTTTTTTCAGTGTGTGATCACGAAACCTGTTGACGCGTGACGGTAGTTATATATAGTTGAATAGTATACTCTTATTTACTCGAGGTGTATTTCAGGCTTGAAATCGAACGTATACCATTGAGTGCCTTCCGTAAAGGTAGTTTTGCAATGTCATGATTTATGAAAGAAAGTTAGCTCTATATCTGTGATTCTTCAAGTCCCAGTGAAAGTTAGTTGTCAACAATTTTGTTCAAATGCCGCCTCAGCACAGGAAAGCTTGCCATCCTCGACTTCAGTAGGTTTTCGTGATCTCCTACCTACCTGGTATGTACACCCGTTTTCCATATGGCAAATAAGAAACGAAATTCAAACCCTCATAACATTACTATTACTATATTACCATGGAAGTTCTACTTCCATGCTATTACGCATCAGAAAATTATATACTTTATGGTGAGCATAATAACAGTTTACATGTAACAACTTTACAATGTATAAATATGTAGTGGTATTATTGCCCTACTTCGTCCCTGGGTAAAGTGTATACATTCCTGTTAAATTTGACTAAGATTGACAGACTCACCATCTGCTCTAGACTGTCGACAGTCGCTCGCTTTTCCCCCCCTACGTTTTATCTAAACTCCGATCCGGCGCAACGCTAGTCTAATCACAAACTGATATCGAGGGCCGAAGCACGGGCATTTGTTTCCCGAGTTATGTCTCAGAATATTTCTATTAGATTACAATAAAATGTCGATAATATCGTTAATATTGACGTACATAAACCAACTCTATACGAAAGGGGTAAAATTACACTTGTTTCTGTGATCGCGCAGGTTCACTCATTGCGAAAGAAGACACAGTGTAATTTTACCCCTTTCGTATAGTGTTGGTTATGTACGTCAATATTAACGATATTATCGACATTTTATTGTAATCTGATAGAAATATTCTGAGACATAACTCGGGAAACAAATGCCTGTGTGCCGAAGGCCCGAGCTCTGTCATTCGGCCCTCGATATCAGTATGCGATTATATTGTTGCGCCGGATCGGAGTTTAGATAAGACGTAGGAAAAAAAGGGCGCGAGCGACTGTCGACAGTCTACATCTGCTCCAAATGCAGTAAGTTTCTGCTTCCAACTTTTATCAACTTTGTTACCTATAGTTTTTGTCGCACTAACACCACCATCGGCATATATGTGCGTGTTGAACTTCCTTCTGTCCCACTAAATTCACCACGAGTTTACAAGTCGGGTTGTCTAATTGTCGCATGTAGTCACACTCCTGCATAGATCTATCAGTGTCGCGTCGCCGTCAATCAAAATAGAAATATGTTTAGCTTCGTTTATGATATCGTTAGCCAAGTCATTCTTGATTCGTCCAGCAATTGTTCCGATCATCTCTAGGCATTTGTGATCACAGTGTTATCATAGGTTGGAATTAATACCAACGCCGTTTTTTCTGAGCAGTACTAGTAGCAGTAACTCGGAAATAGTGAAAATGGCAGTTCTTGTTTGGCTATAGTATCAGATAGGCAATATTTATCTTTTTCTTCAATTCTGCTATTTTGTCAGAATTTCGGATTATAATATTTAAATTGAGTTGTGGAGACGGTGTACTCCTAAAATTCCTGTAGATGAAAGATTCTGTAAGTTTGTCAAAATATGGTAGAAGATGAATGTCATCATTAATGCTTTGTTCTCATTATACAAATGAGAGATGTACTTTTTTCTTCTTTGTCATTAAATAATTCAAATTTTCATTCCTGAAGTGACAAAAGTAATTTTTTTTTGCACATTTTGACCTCTGATGATAAATTTCCTCATGGAAAATTTCTTGTTGATGTAAACAGTCTTCCAGCAGTTGGCTAAATGATTCGCTTTATTTCAGTATGCTATTTTTGTACGCTTGTTATGGCATGTTTTTATTCAATAAAGATTGATTGATTGTAATGTCCACACAAATGTTCAGAGTTCCATTTGCTAGGACAAAGCAGTGTTCATGTATGGCACTTACAAGGACAAAGGACCCCATTTTAGACTCTTCAGCTTGAAAAAAACACCCCATTTTAGATCAAAGGGCTAGAAAACGCACCCCAAAAGGTGGCACATATACATATACTCAAATAAGGGGAGTAGCCCGCTGTTTTCATTTTGCTTGGTCTAAAATGTGGTCCATTATCCTTTGCCAAATCACAACTGTGCCACTATGTTGCCTCCTGAGGGGGAAAAATACAAGAGTGAAAACTACCTCTTTCAATGGAACTACTGCACTGCAAATATATTTATTTTAATATTTAATATTATAAACAAATTTATTTTATTTTTATTTTAGATTTGCTGAAAGTGGTCTTTGGATTACATTTTTAGCATCATCAAGAAGAAACACAGAATTGTGATGCTGTGTGAATATGTGTGGCTGATTTTGTAATTGTTACCATGGTGATGTATTGAAAACCTGCTGACAAATCAGACCCCATCATCAACATTTAGGGTGGAATTATTCACAATGAAGATTTCACAGTAGGCATGCATCCAGGGTTTAGTGAGTTCAAAATAGTTTGAATTATTCTAGTCTGGATTCGGAGGTCATAGTTGTTTATGTGGAGTGAACTGGAAGGGTAGCTAGTGCAAAGGGTGACAGTACTAAGAAAATAGGGGAAGGGTAGGGACAGAATCTCTTACTACTGGTGCAGCACAGACACATGATACAAATAAAGATGGCCCGGAACTAGGCAGTGAACAACAGAACTGTCAAAGCACCAAATATTGAAACAAGCAGTGTAGATGAAAGTCCAAATATGGAAAAAAGCAGTGTAGATGAAAGTCCAAATATGGAAAAAAGCAGTGTAGATGAAAGTCCAAATATGGAAACAAGCAGTGTAGATCAAAGTCCAAATATGGAAAAAAGCAGTGTAGATCAAAGTCCAAATATGGAAAAAAGCAGTGTAGATGAAAGTCCAAATATGGAAACAAGCAGTGTAGATGAAAGTCCAAATATGGAAACAAGCAGTGTAGATGAAAGTCCAAATATGGAAAAAAGCAGTGCCGATGAAAGTCCAAATATAGAAACAAGCAGTACAAATGCGAAGCCAAATATGGAAACAAACATGACAGATACAACACCAAATTTGGAAAAAAGCAGTCGTGAAGTAATGCCAAATATGGATAAAGTCATCCCTGATGGTGAGGATAGGGAAGAAGGCAACGTCTCTGATTCTTTAGTAACTGCTACTGTAGAAGTTGGACAAGGTGGTCCTGACAAAACAAAGCCAGAAATTGATATAAACGAGAATAAACCACAGGAGGAACGTAAACTAACACAGTCACCCGATCCACAAACAACTCAAAATATAGATAAAATTGGTACCACTGAAGACAAAAATTCCATCAATGTAACACCACCATCCCCAAAAAGGGATGACAATAAAAAACAGGAAGAATCCAAGTTGTTCAAAGAAAGTCCAGAAGACATTGCTGTATTGGAAGTGACACAACAAGAGGGGAAGGTGGCCGAGTCAGTGCAGATTGATCGTATATTTCTGAAGAAAGCAGTGTTTTTTGATGCTTTAGTATCACAGAATGTATATGGCAGAAGAAAAGACACAGAGAACCGTGGTGATGAAAGTGTAAACATTCCAGGTAGGATTCGAAGTTATTTATACTCATATATCTTCTATTTTTAGTGTATAACTTTTGTTCTCTTGATAAGTGTGCAAACATTGATCAATTTGAGCTTTCAATTGCAAAAAAAAGAAGAAAAAAAGCAAAAGATTGCCCTTCCAGAAGGAAATAGATCTACAAAAAAGTATGGTGTCAAATAAGGGGATTTTAAAAAAAGCAGTATGGACTTAAAAAATCTAAGTGAAAACTTGCTCAACCATTTCATTTTAAGACTGAAAGGCAACCTTGTTGTCTTGTCTTCTTTCCTGAAGAATTAGGTAAAAAAAAAAAATTTATTGGTGGTTTATCCATTGGAGTAAAACTTTGGGTCAGTCAGATCATTACAAGTATGTAATGACATCACACTAGTGTTACCTGATCCCATTGTGTAGAAACATTATAACTCTAAAACAAAATAGTTGAACTGTTGCCAAGAAAATAGACGTGAATTCACAGTTTGACCTTTGACCCAGTCTTGACCCCATATAGCCAGCTCTGGTAGGTGTGCAGCCAATGTAGACAAAGCTATTCAGGGTGATAAGCTGAATTTCTAATGACTGTGTGCTGGTTTAAAATATTAGCCTGGTGTTTTCCTAAGGTTGGGGATCTTTGGTAATAGAAAGGGGGAATATGGTAAAACTGGCATAGTACTGGGAATATGGTAAAACTGGCATAGTACTGGGAATATGGTAAAACTGGCATAGTACTGGGAATATGGTAAAACTGGCATAGTACTGGGAATATGGTAAAACTGGCATAGTACTGGGAATATGGTAAAACTGGCATAGTACAGTACTGAGAATATGGTAAAACTGGCAAAGTACAGTACTGGGAATATGGTAAAACTGGCATAGTACTGGGAATATGGTAAAACTGGCATAGTACTGGGAATATGGTAAAACTGGCATAGTACTGGGAATATGGTAAAACTGGCATAGTACTAGGAATATGGTAAAACTGGCATAGTACTTGGAATATGGTAAAACTGGCATAGTACTGGGAATATGGTAAAACTGGCATAGTACAGTACTGGGAATATGGTAAAACTGGCATAGTACTGGGAATATGGTAAAACTGGCATAGTACAGTACTGGGAATATGGTAAAACTGGCATAGTACTGGGAATATGGTAAAACTGGCATAGTACTGGGAATATGGTAAAAACTGGCATAGTACTGGGAATATGGTAAAACTGGCACACTGGTAGTCCTGGGAATATGGTAAAACTGGCATACTATTCAATACATTGTATGTGTACCATAATTTTGGTGGGGTTCAACCATAGACAAAGGTGGAGGCCGGGTCAGAGGTATGGTTCAACTGGTAAAATGACAGAACTCAAATGGATTTTACCTGCTTATCAATCTCAGCAAAAACAATGTGAAATTAGCTTATAGAATTTCAAACAAAATAAGAAACTTTTCTTCAACTTTATGAAACAATATCACCAGTATGATATGATAGTGCCTCAGTTTTGAAGAGAGTTATCAACAGGTGGTTGCAGCTTGCACTATCCATCAGTGCTGTAAAGTGTCACGTAATATAGTTAGCAGTGAACACTATAAAGAAATTACAAAAATGTCTTTAATACATACATGCACTGACTAAGGTTGGATTGCCTTATGGTTTGAAATGCAGCACAACATATTTAAAGGGAAAAAATTGATTAATGCGAAGCTCCGAAGACTGTGAGAGAGGCTAGGCTTGCATGTGGCCCCATCATGGCATTACCTTTCAGAGTACAGGCCTTGTAGCAAGGTGAATAATAAAAAATTCTACATCACTGTCTTGTACTCAATGATGGCTGTTGTTAACATGTTGTAATTGCATAATTCAGAATTGTTTTATATCATTTCACTTTTGATAACTTTAGTCCTTTCTATTGAATTTTTCCACTGTGTAGATACAGTACCCAATGATGCACAGCAGTCTCCCTACACTTTGGAAGTATTTGCTAATGTACATTTCAGGTAGGTTATGTCAATCAAGTGTCAATCTGATGCACAGCAGTCTCGACATCCCTACACTTTGGAAGCATTCGCTAATGTACATTTCAGGTAGGTTATGTCAATTAAGTGTCAATCTGATGCACAGCAGCTGTCTCCCTACACTTTGGAAGCATTCGCTAATGTACATTTCAGGTAGGTTATGTCAATTAAGTGTCAATCTGATGCACAGCAGCTGTCTCCCTACACTTTGGAAGCATTCGCTAATGTACATTTCAGGTAGGTTATGTCAATTAAGTGTCAATCTGATTAAAATCTGATGTAGTGAGCTTGGTGCAATTTCTTTATTTACATCTGTTTCCTACTTTTATTGTTGTTTGTTCTTTTTTGTTCTGTGAGTGAGGGCCTTAATTGTTTGTACATCTGACACAGTACCATATAGAAGAACTTACGTTCATAGACTACTAAACATTGTATCTAGACTACCAAATTAGCAGTAGTCCTGGACACATAGACTACTAAACATTGTATCGAGACTACCAAATTAGCAGTAATCCAGGACACATAGACTACTAAACATTGTATCGAGACTACCAGATTAGCAGTTGTCCAGGACACAGACTACTAAACATTGTATCGAGACTACCAAATTAGCAGTAGTCCAGGACACATAGACTACTAAACATTGTATCTAGACTACAAAATTAGGAGTAGTCCAGGACACATAGACTACTAAACATTGTATCTAGACTAGCAATAGCATTTTACCCCATGCTAGAGGGTCAAAAATAGGAGAAGGTTGACTTATTCACTCACGTGCCTATATTAGTCACGTAATGCATGTAGTAAGCACATAGAGCAGATCAAAAGGGTACGTGTTGACCAAGAAATCAAATGTTTGTTATTTTTATGATGCCCCTAGGCAGTTATATTCTATTTCAGGTACCGAGAATTGTGTTACCGTAGGCTATAAAGTACAGACTGTAATAATTAACTGTCTGCGAATATTGAATGTTTATCAAAAACTTTCACACGTACACAATTTATTGTGTTGGTCATACCTGACTGCAAGTACTGTATATAACCTCTGATCTTTAATACGTGAGTTACATGTTCTTTAGAACTTAGTACTAGCCTTGGGGTAGCTTTATTTTGCGTGGAGTGTGCTAGACTATTAGGCTGGCACGAGTCCTTGGGATATTTTTTTAGATCTTCAAATCTTTTGGGTTTCTTATTCATGTTTAGTTTTCTAAGAGAAAATGTTTCCCAGTTACTAGAGGTGTCCCAAGAGCTATACATGTTCACCCAACTTTTTGAAATCATTGGGTCAGGTTATCATGTCATAAAAAAGAACACAGTTGTGTGTGTGTGTATGCTAGTGTGTGTGTGTGTGTGTGTGTGTGTGTGTGTGTGTGTGTGTGTGTGTGTGTGTGTGTGTGTGTGTGTTTAAACATTTTATTGAAATTAGGAATGAAAAAATCCTGGAGACAAGCAAGTTGTTTACCATGTAAATCAATGTGTAACTTTTGATCTTTGACAGTTTATTGTCTGTAGAACTACGGGCCTAAGACTGTATAGATGGCTATAGAGAGTATATAAATCAGTGTGTGTATGACAACTCACAGAAATCAATCATACTTGACATCACAATACAGTCTGTAACATGGAACAGAGATCATTTGTTGTTGTCATGATATAAACTGGGTTTTCTCTTGTGAGATGTAATATTTTGTTTGGATTTTCTTTCTTTCTTTCTCTTTCTGTCTGCATCCATTTCTCTATCCCCTCTGCTCCCCTCCCTCCCTTCCTCTTTTCTGTGTCTCTGTCTGTCTGTCTGTCTGTCTGTCTGTCTGTCTGTCTGTCTGTCTCAGTCTGTCTGTCTTTGTCCATCCATCCATCCATCCATCCATCCTTTCTTTCATTCTTTCTTTGATGTCTTTCTTATTTATTTATTTATTTATTTATTTATTTATTTATTTATTTATTAGTTTGTTTGTTTGTTTATTTGTTTAGACCACCTGCTAAGAAAGGAATCTTCACCCAATACAGTGAAGATAATCTGTGGAGTTATACAACAGAACCAATCAAAGAAGCTCTACTAAAGAGTTTGATAAATCAGAATCTTGCTAAGTATGCTGTCAACATCTTCTCATATATCCTTTGTGTACAATGTAATAAAAATGTCAAGAATGTTTTGTTTTTTATTCAATATTCTTGAAAACTCTCGATTAAAGTTTCTCCTTCTACTTTCCACTTATTTGTTATAAATGTCTACAACTCAACATTAGACTGTTGATGAATGGAACCTGTTACAAATAGGGAAAGTTAACAACTGAATTGAGTTAATAAGACTTGGCACAGCATGTTGGAACAGCAGAGACCTGTATTACATTTCATAGTTTGATAAAAACAGTTTTATGGTATGACCTCTTAATTAATGTGTATAAGAAATGAGAGGGGAACTGGGAATGTGTTTGATTCAATAGTTTATAATATCCTCATCATGGAGATGTTGTGGAGCTTTTTATTTCCAGAAGAGCTTCACCCTCTTTAAAAATATTACCAGTAATATCTCAAGTAAACTGCATCAAGACAAGTCACTGGGCTACAGAGCTTGTTGAGTAACACCATGACAACTTTCTTGGCTAGAGTGCTTCTTGAGACACTATTGTAAAACCACAAGTCACTGAGCTAGAGAGCTTCTTGAGATAGTAACAAGACAATTTCTCTAGGCTAGAGAGCTTCTTCAGATAATAGCAAGACAATTGGTCTCTGGGTTAGAGAGCTTCTTGAGATATGGTAACACTAAGACAACTTTGAGGGCAAGAGTCTCCTTGAGACACTGTTGTAACACCAAGACAATTAAGTCTCTGGGTTTAGAGAGCTTCTTCAGATAGTAACACCAAGACAAGTCTCTGGGCTAGAGAGGTTCTTGAGATGGTAACGTCAAGACAATTAAGTCTCTGGGCTAGAGAGCTTCTTGAGATAGTAACACTAAGACAAGTCTCTGGGCTAGAGAGCTTCTTGAGATAGTAACACCAAGATAAGTCACTGGGCTAGAGAGCTTCTTTAGATAAATACCATAAAACCAAGACAAGTCTCTGGGCTAAGTTGTGTTGATTTCTTTAACTTTTGCCACATATTTTAAAGTATAGCAGTGACTCAAAGAAGAACAGAGGAAATACTGATCTAACAGACCTAATCTTCAGACCTGCTATTGTCTTTGAACCACTGAGAGACGAGGTCTACTGCCAGATTGTCAAACAGCTAACTAACAACAAACACAAGTAAGTTGTCTAGAATAGACCTTTCCAACAAACAGTGCCCTCTAGAGTTGGTTCAGCAGTGACATTAATTTGTGAATGGTGAGTGGGTCTATTTGATCTTGGAAGATTACCTTACCATTACATTATTAAGCTGCTAACAAACAACAAACACAAGTAAGTTATCTAGAATAGACTTTTTAATAGATCAATTGGTTCAGCAGTGACATATGAAACATGTGAAAGATGAGTGGGGCTAATAGACCTTTCCAACAAACAATGCCCCCTTTAGATGGTTCAGCAGTGATTTTAATATCGTACTGCTATTTATTTATTGGAACAATTATGAGATGAATGTACTGTCAGATTACCAAACAGCTTATAACTATAAACAAGATACACAAGAAATCTATAAACACTACCCTCTGGAGGTGATTAATAACTGCAATGATTATGATTTCATTTTCAGTATGTCTTCAGAAATAAGCTCTACCACCATGTTTGATAATAACAGCTGTAAGTTTTCCCACAAATGCTTTTTGTAGTGCAATTTCAGAGCTTGAAATTAACAGTAATCTTGTGTCCACAGACTACCAATTTCTTGTCATGGGGCTACCATAATTTGCAGCTGGTAGCCCACTCAGGCTATCAGTAATGATACAATGATTTAAAGGGTGGAAGATTTACATACATAAAAATATTTTGATAACACGGATATTTCAAATAGAGGAACTCTGTTTTTAGTTCAGGAATATTGGACTATTGGTCACCATCCTTGGGCTACCACTTTCTGAAATTGGCTAGCCCACTAGGACTACCAAACAAAACACTCAGCTGTTCATTTCAAGCCTTTAGTTTTAACTATGCCCTCTATGTTTCTCCTTTCAGGGCAATTGAAAACAAAGTATGGGAGTTGATGTGGCTTGTGACAGGTCTTTTTGTATGCAGTCAGACAGTACTCTCAGAAGTGTTGAAATTCCTACAGTCAAGGCAACACATTGGACTAGCCGTTAAGAGTTATCAGAGACTGAAGAAAACATTAGTAAATGGACAACGGAAACAACCTCCACACTTACTTGAACTTGATGCAGTACAGAATGGAAGAAATCAGATTTTTCATGAAGTCAGTTATCCCAATGGATGTAAAGAGGTAAGCTTATTACTTTTCATTTATTTTAGATGATATAGATTATGTTGTTTGCCTTTTCAGCATTTTGATATCAATCTCTTAATATCAATCTCTTGCAGTACTATATGCTATAGTTGTGCATTAATGGTTGAGTTTTTGGAAGATTCTTTCCAAAGCAAAACTGAAATTAAGAAAGATTGTTATAGTTATCAGTTTAATGTAAATAGTAACTACACTGGGGGGAGGGAGAGAGAGAGAGAGAGAGAGAGAATTAGAGAGAGAGAGAGAGAATTAGAGAGAGAATTAGAGAGAGAGAGAGAGAGAGACACACACACACATACAAACAGACAGAGATAGACAGTCAGGAGTAATTACATAATCAATAAAAGTATGATGACAGATAATGGTTTTACTTGTAAAAGCAAAACATATTGTATGTCAATAAATTTATAACAAGATAGATTATTATCCCTTCACATTCAATAAAGAGCTTTGTGGTGCATTCATGGACAAAGGCGAGTGAACTATCTCAAGACATTGTGCAGTCATTGAAGCTGTTATCTGGAGAAGGTTTCAGCCTCTTTGTGAAGTTTTCAGATGAAGGTGAGAATTTTTTGCAAAAGATGTTTTCTCAACTTTACCACAAAGGTATTATATCATTTCCTTTCCATGCATTTTTTTTTCAAAGCTTTAATTTACGTACATCTTGCCATAAAGGCAACAAAACAACATAGTGTTCAAAACCTATCCCAAGGAAACTACCAGTGAATAAACACCAGTTTCCTCCACAAGAGGTTTTTGCGGGGTGCCCCACCTCTCTATTTTCATGGGCCACCCCTTTGTTTGTGGAGTCACCCCTCTGTTTTTGCAATGATTGATGAATTATGCTATTATTAAAGTTTGAAATTGTTGAACTGAAATAATTTCTTTATACTTTTGTGTTTTCTCATTTGCTTAATGGATCATTGCTGAAAATAGGAATAAGGAATTTAATTGATTTTAAACCTTTGTTTAATGTTGAAAACATTGTTTTCATTGTCAAATGTTATTATCTGAAAATATGCTAATGATATGTAAATTAATATGTAAATGAGGCCACCCCTTCATTTCTCATAAATTATGGGGAACCCTGAACACACGTCACACACACACACACACACACATACATACACACACACACACATACACACACACACACACACGCACACACACACGCACACACACACACACACACACAGAGTACCGGTAGATGGTGTCATCAATATGATGTTAGGGACTCCTCTAATGAATATTCACCTGGAACTTGTAGTCATTTGAGGCTAACTGTCAGTTCTGGGGCATCTGGAGATCTTGATGATTAGGAAATTACAAGAGTGTGTATAATATAGCCCTTTAAAATAATTGCATATATTTATCTAATTCTTTGCAGTACTAAGTGTTCCTGATGGTAACTTCTTGTTTGACATTTTGAGAACCACCATAGATTGGGGCAAATCCATGAAACCTAAAGATTCAGGTAAGTATATTACTAGTAGACTGAAATGACAGGTACAAAAAAATGGATACAGAAAGTAAACTAAAATTTGGACACTTTACATTAATTTGTCTGTCACTGTCAAGCAATGTTTAATATCAGAAATCATGGTTTCCAGACAGCATTTCAGTGTCAGAGATGAGAAAGGAATTGTGTTGGGATAAGTTGAAATCTCTACTAACCAAGTATTAACACTTCTGATTCTATTTATTTACAGATAATTATGTTGCTTCTCGATCTGCCTATCTTTACTAAAGCTTCTTTCTGGCTGTGTATTATAATGTGAGTACTAAAAATATAACTATCATGTATAGTTCTCGATCTTGGCTCTGTTAGTCTGTTCATGTACTTATCATCAGCATCTAACATTTTTGTTAAGGGTGGTTAGGGGAAATCTTCCTGCGTTCCCCAGTCATAACTTTACCAGGGTTCCTTACCAATGTTTTTGTTAAGGGTGGTTAGTAGTAAATATCTACCTGAGTTCCCCAGTCATTTTGCCGGGGTTCCCTACCAGTGTTTTTTGTTAAGGGTAAAATCTACCTCAGTTCCCCAGTCATTAATAGGGTAGCGAGTGCATGGTTACATTAGCAACAGCTCAACCTTTCAGACTACCCTGTCTCTTTTCTGTAATAATAGCCCCCAAAGTGCAAAGACCGATGGGAGCTACTACGTTGTTCTCTGTTCATCTGTCTTTCCGCCTGTCCGTCCGGCCATCCATCTGTCCGTCTGTCTGTCTCCACCTGTATCTCCAATATGCATGCGCCAATTTCAAATAAACGTGGTACAAATGTCAGATGTTATGGAGGGCATATGCACGTCACTTGGTTTTACAACCCTTGCAACCACAGCGAAATGGCGGCCGTATTTGTTGTAAATAGTCACACTTTGCCTACTAACTCTTAAAGTTTAACAGATAGAGACCCTATTCAAGTGCCTTCATCATATCAATGATGAGCTTTCTAATGACACACTGACTTTTGACCTTGACCTTCATCTTCAGGGTCAAATAGCTATGTCTTCCTATTTTGAAATCCTTAAGATAAATTTTAATGCTAAAAATGTGCCCGAAATTGTCAAGGATCTACACATGATAGATAAGAAATGAACAACCCTTTCAGGTGTTGTCAGTGTATCTTTTTGATTGCCTTAGAGGCCTTGCCATAGTTGTTGTCCTTTTAGCCTGCGACATAATGTACAAACTAAAGAACTTGTTGTATAGTCACTACAAGAAACACTTTTTTGGGGGCTATGTCTTCCATGAAGGCTTGTGGTTCTTATTATATGTAACTAATGGTATATTTGCAATTCTCGTCTTTTTTAAACACCAATATCTGAGAATAATCCTAGAAATTGTGAATAAAAGAAAATGGAGCACATCTTATTAAATTTGATGTTTAGTTGTTATTATGTATAAAAATGCATAGGGAAAATGCTGTGATGTCAAACTTTACATCACACACGACAAACATGAAATTAAAACTAGTAAGACTTGTGATAGATATAAAATACAGTTTGATCTATAATTAGAGAATTTTTAAAGACAAGCATATTTTACATATTTGTGTTCTCTGCAGAAATATCCATGGGGAAGATCATGTTATACTATAGTGTCTGTCTGTCTGTCTGGCTGGCTGTCTGTCTCTGTATGTATGTATGTATGTATGTATGTATGTATGTATGTATGTATGTATGTCTGTCTGTCTGTCTTGCTGGCTGTCTCTATGTCTGTCTTGCTGGCTATGTGTCTGTCGCTGTCTGTCTGTCTCTGTCTGTCTTGCTGGCTATGTGTCTGTCTCTGTGTGGCTGTCTCTGTCTGTGTCTGTCTGTCTGTCTTTCTGTCTTGAGTAGGAAACCATAATAATATTATCAGACTTGGTTCAAAAACTTACAAGAAACATTACATGTAGCTATAAATGTATGAAAAAAATCGAAGCCAACAGTAGTTTGATTGATTGCTTTTATTTGACAAAAATATTAAGTCAAAAACATAATTTATGCCGCATACTCCTCTCACAAAAAATGACAATAGTAACAACTCTCAGTTTTGAGTTTTCCTACAGAATTCATGTAAACGTTAATGTCATACTGACTATAGAAACTCCAGTGTTCTCCCCACTGTAGACAAAGCACAGGAAAACACTGTCCTAGCCATCTAAGCCGCCATGCTTGGCAGGTTTCTACCGTACTTCAAAAGTGTTCTACCATCCTTGAGCTTTAGTAATCTTTGAATGACAAAATCATAATAATACTTTCACATGAAGAGAAATGGCTGATCCCAATGTCCATGTGTGTATGTGTTAAATATAAACATATCAGAGTGTCTCCCAGTGTTGAAGACATGCATACAATGTATTATATGCTGATCACTATGCAAAACAATATGCAAATTACCATGTTATTTGTATGTAAATTAATATGCATTAATATGCCACCATTTTTACAAACTACCTGGGGAGAACACTGAAGACATAACCAACCAAATTTTCATCACGGAAAAATACCGATAGTAAAAACAACGAAAAATACAGAAGTGTGGCAAATTTTGTGAATGATAAATAATGAACATTATTACATATGTACCGGAGATTACTTGCACTGCTGTGTGCAAACACATACTAGTGGTATTTTCACTGCAGTGCAATACTGAAAACATTTGTGCATACCTATATGCAAATAATATGCAAATTAGGGCACACATTATTTGTTTTACATGAAAACGCGTAATCGTACGTTATCATTTTATGGAAATTTGTTCTTTCGGATAAAATATGTAATAATAAAAGAACTTCATGCCATGTGAGTTCCAGTGTGGGTACTCAGGAGTATTTGCACTAGTGCTTGCAGTAATTTCTGCTGTGCTTTCTTTGCAAGCACTCATGTAACAAATTATAGAATTTAACATGGGTTGGACAACATGTGTGAAATGAAGGAATTAGCAAAGTGTACAGTCATGAGGCAAGACTAGAGCCAAACTTACTATTGGGGGGGGGGGGGGCACTCTACACGAAACATGACATGACAATAATGTCAAAGTAGAGTATCGTCAGTGTTTGTATTGAGAAATCATGGCTTATTTCAATGCATTTCACTTTTCACAAGACAAAATTAAATTAATGTTGTTCCTCTTTTCAAGTTTGTATATTGACTAATAAAATGACCATGAGGTTATCGTAACTAAGATATTGACAGTGAGGATGAAAACCTTGATCTCGTTTTCCAGATTTTGTTTTCTCTCTCAAAAATTAGCCCTTTCATACATGTGATAATTAGAAAGTGATAAATCAAAATGAGCTCTGCCAGACAACTGTTTTCTACATCTGGATTTTAATACTAATTCAAATTTGGCCTTTTGAAGGCTAGGGTTTCAATCCAAGGTTCTCACTTAAAGGCTAGGGTTTCAATCCAAGGTTCTCACTTAAAGGCTAGGGTTTCAATCCAAGGTTCTCACTTAAAGGCTAGCAGGGTTTCAATCCAAGGTTCTCACTTAAAGGCTAGGGTTTCAATCCTAGGTTCTCACTTAAAGGCTAGGGTTTCAATCCTAGGTTCTCACTTAAAGGCTAGGGTTTCAATCCTAGGTTCTCATTTAAAGGCCAGAGATTCAATCCTAGGTTCTCACTTAAAGGCTAGCAGGGTTTCAATCCTAGGTTCTCACTTAAAGGCCAGAGATTCAATCCCAGGTTCTCACTTAAAGGCCAGAGATTCAATCCTAGGTTCTCACTTAAAGGCCAGAGATTCAATCCCAGGTTCTCACTTAAAGGCCAGAGATTCAATCCCAGGTTCTCACTTAAAGGCCAGAGATTCAATCCTAGGTTCTCACTTAAAGGCCAGAGATTCAATCCCAGGTTCTCACTTAAAGGCTAGCAGGGTTTCAATCCTAGGTTCTCACTTAAAGGCCAGAGATTCAATCCCAGGTTCTCACTTAAAGGCCAGAGATTCAATCCTAGGTTCTCACTTAAAGGCTAGGGTTTCAATCCTAGGTTCTCACTTAAAGGCCAGAGATTCAATCCTAGGTTCTCACTTAAAGGCCAGAGATTCAATCCTAGGTTCTCACTTAAAGGCTAGGGTTTCAATCCAAGGTTCTCACTTAAAGGCCAGAGATTCAATCCTAGGTTCTCACTTAAAGGCCAGAGATTCAATCCTAGGTTCTCACTTAAAGGCTAGGGTTTCAATCCAAGGTTCTCACTTAAAGGCCAGAGATTCAATCCTAGGTTCTCACTTAAAGGCTAGGGTTACAATCCTATGAAATGAAGACTTGTTTGGCATGGCAGAGCTATAGAAAAAGTTGTACTAGAACAAAGAATGAACCCATGTAATCCTTATTAAGATAACACAAATGTGATGACCTGGGATTGAAACATAACCCTTTAAACTTCGTTGTAGCAATATACAACATCATAACCAACAACTAAAATATTCTCAGGTATGCCTTTTGTTACTGCAATCCCATGTGGTGGTGGTGGTGGTAGTACATTCTCTCTGTCTGAAACCACTGGGTATAGAAATTCCCCTGTCTGTTTTAATTTCAACACAGAACCAAAGCTTTGGACATATATTAGCAAGTTGTCATCTTTGTCAATTGTTACATACATAAAACTGTCACGGCTGTCAATTTTGCATATGTCTAAATGTTCCCTTATGCGATCCCTTTGGAGGTATTTGTAGAATATGTCTCTTATATAAATTGTCTTTAATGAAAGACAGCTTTCCCCATCAGCAGACCACTCTTCTATAAAACTTTGCTCTGTAATGCCACCTCTGTTTCCATATTCATCACGTACTGCTTCCGTGTCTATCAATATGACATGTCCACAACTATTGATTGTAATTAAGCAATCTTGACAACACTGTGCTTTGAAACACTTGATATACTTGTAATTACCACCATGACATTTATACATGTACACCATACCTGACCTATTCTCTGTGACATACAACATATTGGTCTTTGTATTTATAGCTAGACGGTAAACTTTTCTGACTTTACCTTCTCCAACAACTTGGATAAAATTGCCATCTAGGTCAAATTCACACACTGGATGTGACGGGCACTGACTTGCTATCAAACATGTGTTGTTAGGTGAAATTATCATATCCGTGTGTGTACAAACACTACAATCCTCAGAAGTAGGGAACGATAACCTTGCATGATTTTCCTTCCTGAGTTCATGATCAAATATATACAAACCGGACACTATAATGCCTTTGAATACACTGACAACAACTTTACCCTGACTGCTCACTGTCATTAAATTTTTACCTGGCATGCCCTTGTACCTATCAATGTATTCATCTTTACTCTCTATCCTTCTCACTTTAAAATAAGGAACTACATCAAGAGCATATGGTGACCCTCTGATATCCTTACCCCGTAATTTGACTGATAATTCATGAACACCAGAATTTACAACTTGAACTGTAACTTTGTGTGTGATTTCTCCATTCATTGGACGGGGGTGCCTGTAAAGTGATTCTGACTTAGCTCTCTGAATCTTAGCCTGATCTGATGGTATGTGCGGTTCTACTGATTGTACAGTTTCTAATTTCTGTATGTTACCATCACTGTCTTTCAAGGTCACCTCCAACCCTTCAAGGTCATGAATAGAAACCCCATCATAATTCTTTGTGAGAATTCCAAATTCTAATTTATCAAACTTTCTCAAGGGAATTTCAAGGTCATCTATTTCCTTAATAGATGAACATGTTGGTATTGCAGGAAAATGGAGATCAAGGTTTCCAGTAGATTGCCTAAGCTCTGCAACAACATTATAATTATAAAATATTGATTTCAGAGACCTACCGTACTTGATAATGTAAGATATTTAAATTCGCGAGCAAATACATCAAAACCAATATTATAAAATTTTTTTGTCATTACTATCTTCTGACTGTATATTTGTATTAAATGGTCATTAATTGTAGGGCACTCTGTAAGCAATTTTGTGTCATTTTCTAAAGAAATGACAGTTTTGAAATATTTCAGTGCTTTGCCCATGATATTGGCATTTTTTTCTAATTCCTTCACTTCATTACCTATGTCCCCCATCATATTTTCATACTGATGTTTCAGTTTCTGAGTGAGTTCTCTCTGCTTGTCCTTTGCATTTGTAAGATTGTGTATTTGTTTTTGTATGTCATCAAAATCTTCTGTTAAACGCTTTACTTCTTCTTGCGCCTTTTGCAAACTGTTCTGTGCTTCCGTCAGTTTTTGTTCTATATGTGAAATTACTATTGGCAAGCCATCTCGCCAGCATTTTACTGCCACATCAGTGTCAATGATTTTATGACCACTGTGGTTAAGTCTTTCACACACTGAACATATCATTACAACACATTCTTTACAAAACATGCTTAGATGATCATTTCTGTGTTTGTCACAGTATATTTTATCTGCTTCTCTAGAATCTATCATCTTCAATATTGTTTGTATCAAATCTTCAGATTCTTCTTCTTTGCGCTTCCATTCTCTGAGATCATCAATGTACCGTTGTTCTTGCTCACTGTCCATAGAGACTGTTTCCAGTTTATCAATGTCATCTCTTTTGACACCAAGACGTTCCAGTGCATCAGCAGTATCATTCCAGTAACCATGGAAATGGAACTCAGTGACACTAGTGGTTTTACCATGACAAAGTTTATTACGATAAAACTTAATGCGTGCTATATCAGCTTCTTTACTTCTATTAGATATTGGTGGCAAGTTATCCCATCCAGTCTTTGGTTTCTGTAGATTACAGATATTCCTCAGTAGAACAGTGAGTAAGGTGATGTCAAAGTTCATTGAACTGACTGGTATTCCAGACATTGGATACAGCATATTCCACTCTTTTCGGTTGATGACTTTAGGTTTCAATTTGTTTAGAATAATTTTGTTTGCGGGTTGCGTAAGTGCATTTGTCAGAGTATGCGGTGGATGGATACTATCAAAGACTTCTCTTAAAGCTCTGGTACCACCATCAATCAGAAGTCTACATAACCTGGCATAGTTGGTCTTTTCTGGTGTTGTTTTGAGTTCTCCAGATAGGTCAAGGTTGGCTGCCATCTTTATCTAATTATGTATGTACTAGGAAGGCAACCTGTTGAATTGAATGATACAATTGTTGCTATTTCTATGTTCAGACTACAGATGTGAATTTCACTCTTATTAGTAAAACTAATAAGCTGGATTTGGGACTCCATTCACACTGAATTTTTGTACCTGACAGATCACATACCAAAGTCATCCAATATTAGCATAGCCTTCATTTGTTCCAATCATTTAGCAGCAACCCTGAACTTTAACCCTGGAACCCTCTTTATCTAGGAAACTATCTACACTTACGTAACCAAATGGAATTTTGTGTCAGACACACAAGATAAGTCAACTCTAAACTCCCATTTCACTTGACTCAGAGTCCACATTAACTGTTCATATTTGTTTTTTACGTTAGGTAAGACTAGAGTGACTCAGAGTCGAGAACCCCCTAACTGTTTAATGTACATAGAATGTTTAGTGTAGCTTTCACTGCATGTCATCACAACACCAGATTTAAATTGAATCCTTCCCCGTAAGGGAATCACTAATTATGCAAATTAAACTAAAAAAAACTATGATAACAGGCTTCTTTTGGACAAGTGTGCTTTCTTAGGTAATGTATGTGCCAAATTATACTGAATTTTAAGAGTGCATGATACTGCTTAATTACTGAATATCGTTCATTATTCAAAATACTCATTAACGGTAAAAGTTGTAGCAACAAACTTCATTATAGGACAGGTGGATATTATTGTGGTTGATATATGTACCATATTATACGACATTTGAAGCTTACATTTTTAAGATACAGCCTATAATGTAGTTACCTAAATTCATTAATTAATATGCAAATTTTTCATCAAAACTGTGAGCTATATCAACAAATTTTATAGGACATATCCACTTTGTTATGGTTAATGTATGTACTAAATGATATTGAAATTGAAGTATGCAGTCTTATGATATAAGACAAGTGGTACAAAGTCGGAGGGACATATGAGAGAAATTATTGCCCCAAAATACTGAGCAGTTCCACACACGACCGATTGAAAGTTTACAATGAAAAGTAAATTCATGCACATGCGCAGTACAGGGCTTACTTTTACATTAACATACTAAACAATGATGTCATACCAAAGAGGTCAATACTGAGGTCATCCCTAGACAGACGGCAATTACAATAAATGACACATTTACACCCAATTACCAAAAATCATTAATTATGCAAATTAGTTATTAACACTGTAAGGTACATCAACTAACTTTGTAGGACGTATAAACTTTATGTTTAATGTATGAAGTAAATTATATTGAAATTGAAGTATGCAGTCTTAAGATATAGCCTCCCTAATTACCGAAAACACAACAGGAAATACAGCTAGTAGGTCTTGGTTTATTTCCTTCACATACAGTGTTATTCAATACTTGTCTAGGTGTGTACTGATGTTTGTTGCTTTCCTGTGTGAAGATAGATACACTGACCAGTGTAAAGGAATGGCGCCATCCAGTTTTTTCAAAAACCTAGACAAGTGGTTGTGAACTGTTCAAAAATGGCTGCCATTTTACATGCCATAAACAGAGTAGAAAGTCGAATCTATGGTGTAGACTTTTGAATCGATGCTATAAAACTAAACTCTTCTTACCTTGAACATGAACATGTATACCAGGTGATGAAAACATAAAGAGAAGCTAAAATGTGCTGCAGGTACAGTGCAGTATAAAGAAATTTCAAATCTGTGTAGAAACCAAAAGATTCTGTTGTATGTCGTTGACTTAATTGTATAGCATCTCTGGAAAGTCCCAGCTATTTATAGAAATAACTCAAAATATGAGTTAGTCATTTAGTATGCAAATCTGCCACACCACTGTGTCGACTTCACAGACATTACCTTATATGGTTTTGTGAACCTTTGACTGTATGAGATGATGAAATTGCCAGTCATAGACAAAATTGTTATTGTTTTGGCCTGTCAGAAATGATCTGTAAAATATTTAGTTGTCGTAATGTCCCATGCATTTATAAATTGATTTGTTACTAGTATGGCATGTTTTAATAGTCTAAGAGCAATTTTTTGGCCAGTTGAGGTGAGTGGTATACCTGCATGGACGGTATGCTGACAGCGTGCACCGAATATCTGAGAGTCCATCTTTGATATGGAAGTATCACTTCTGTACTGAATGAGTTTCTTATGATCTTGTCTAACACCTGAATATTCTCACCCATAAAGAGCCAAGTAATAGGAGTTTAATTAATTTAAATATAATACTTACATTCCAAGATGTCCTTAGCGACTTGAATTCACACTGATCAAGTTTCAACGTTACGTATGGTGCCAATGTGATTGGTTAAGGTGTGACCTGCTAACCTTTGATCAATATTCATGACCAATGCCTTATAAGGGGATGTTGGTGACTAACATGACTGTCGTATCATGATAGATGCTGCATGTCTTGAGTTCACCATAGGGTCAATGTAAATTAACTGGTGTTGGATCGTTTTTGCTTTCAATGGTAATAAAGTGAAGTTTTTGGGTGACATGTTACATACAGCATAGACCCTATGGTTAAAGTGACTTTCTGCTTGTATGCTTTACAAGCTACTATCGATGTACATGAGAATTAGTGAATCAATGGTCTAATTCTCAGTATTTTCATTTATTAGACTGGCACGACGTCCTTCGGGAGTTTTTGGTCTTCAAATGTTTTGTATTTGTTATTCATTTCAAATTTTGTGAAGGAAAGTGTGCTCAAAAATTGTTCACAGTAGTAGTCTCCCAAGGACATAGTGTTCACCAACTGTTCACATCACAATTACTCATCCAGGTCGCTATTTCACACTAAAGAACACAATTGTGTGTTAGCAATTTTTTTACTCAAATAAAGATTGAAAAAAAGCCCCGAGATTTGAACAAGTGTAATTGTCTAGCACCTAGCTAAAATACCTGTACATGCAGATATAGTGTGTATTGTATGACAGAATAGATTGACCTTAGATGTGAGGTCACCCCTCTGCATTCCATTAATGGAGTAACTAATTAGCATAACAAAGGTCTGGAACTCTTCAATTCAGTGTGTCTGATGTGTATGAACACTGTTTCCTTTCATCAAGGGTATGACTTAGTAGAATAAACTGCATTGTTACATAAGTATGTACTAGAGATGATGCGCACTGTTGCACACAGTCATGCTAATGGTATTTGCACTGCAGTGCAATACCGAAAACATTATTGCATAGCTGTATGTATGTAAATGAATGAGGACGCCATCATTGTACATGAAAGCACGCAATCTCATAGTGTTATTTTTTATGGAAATTTTCTTTTTGATAAGCATATTTAATAATGACAGAACCCCTTGCTGTGTGATTGCCAGTGTATTTGCACACAGGGTATTTGCACTCTGTGCTTGCAGTTTTTTCTGAAGCACTTTCACTTGCTACGCTTAAAGTACAGATGCAGAGAACAGTGTTGTAAACACTCATGCAAATACCCCGAGTATAATACTTGCACTTGCACATCATTGGGTTCTGTCATATAGTTGTGCATTGACAGTTCATACACTATTCTGTATTGTTCTTGGTTTTGTAACTTGATGTCACGGTGCCAGTACTACATGGAATAACAAAGGACAGCTTTACCCCACCCCCACACCACCCCACCCTTTCCTTTCTTGTATCTGATTGGTCAATGTGACATGATAGACACTTCAAGTTCATAAAACAAAAAACATTGACATTTTTTATCCACAAGTAGATAACTCTGAATGAGTGCTAGTAGGTTACTCAGTTGATATAAAAATATTGTAAACTTGCCTTACTTGAGTTGCTGCAAAAATTTGAATCACTAGAAACAGTAAAGTTTACCAAACAATATTCAAAACCTTTGTACAGACCGGTATTCAATTTGTAGGAGGTATTCAAGAGAAGATGAGCAATCAATTTTGACATAAATTGTTAAAAAATTGAAATATTGTAATTTAAGGATTTTCAAAGTAATTCAGGTGCGTGATTGAAAAACATTGATAATCTGACAAGTTTTGAATAAGGTCACAATAAATTATGATCTTTTTCATAATCATTATTCTCAAATTCTGTGAAGAGTTAAAATTCAAAAATATATGTTGAAAACATAACAGTGATAAATAGCATATACGACCAAGGAACTATTTCCTACAAGACTAATAATTTACTTCTCTGAGTTACAACAGAGGATGTACCATGGGGCTGATTTTGATAAAAGTCAAAAATCAAGGCTCAATATAAGGGAGTTTTACTTGTCCTGGACAAGTGATTTGAAGCATTGGTGAAGTGATTTTAGATGTACTTGTCCCCATGGACAAGTAGTGGTCTTATAATTTAAAACCTCTGCTTGCTCCTAAGTAAAAGTTTCCTGTACCTGCAGAAACTTTCAAAGTGATATTTTAACATATGAATGGAAGAATACAAATGATTAGTCAGCTTAAATTTCCTAAGTTTACTCAAACTGGAAGAAAGATTATGGCAACTTGCTTGGTGATAAACGTTGATCAAAACTTGGAACAATGTCAATAAAATTTACCCCCAAAAACATCCTCTTTGTGGACAAGTACTTTCTGATTTGAACAAGTGTTTTTTAATTTCTACTTGTCCAGTGGGCATTGAGGCATTTTATTTTGAGCCCTAAAAATACATACTCAAACACTGCTTATAAAAACTAAGGATACCAAAAGTTCTTTCAATTTCAATTTATTGCTTATTTTCTGTAATCAATAGGTTCCAATGTGAATTACCAGTTGTATTTCATGAGGAAACTGTGGTTGGATGTGGTACCAGGAAAAGATATCAATGCAGATTGCATCTTTCATTACCATCAGGTAGGTATAACAATTAACCATGATGATAAACATTGAAACTATATGAATGAATAAACTGATTTAAGATGAATTTCTTTTAGCCTTCCATGATTGGACAGTTGGGAAATACTTGAAATTACATGAATTAATAAAGTGATTTAAGATGAATTTTTAAACTTCCATCAAACATTAGAATTTGGGCTGAATTTCTATCAATAAAAAAAGCAAATGAAAAGAATAAATCTTATTAAACACTTTTACTTATATCTGGAACTTAATCTCCTTTTCATACTTCAAACCAATTCCTCAAGAAAAATGTTGATATGTTTAGAACTCATTATTACTTTCAAGGCCATCTTACTTTCCCTTTTGAAAACTGTTTTCATTCATTAAAAGCACAACAGGATTAATTTATTACTGTGATTACTGGTATAGCTGGGGTTTGATAGTATAGAAAATGTGCCAGTTCTGGGACGTAATCACCTTCTCGATGAATGTTGTTGTAGCAACTTTTAGTACAACATTGTTGGTTTTTTTTGGGTTTTTTTGTTTGTTTTTTAGTACAAAATTGTAAGACTAGTCTTGTACTAACCCTAAAGTTATTTACTTTTTGTATCATTTTTACAGGAATTACCAAACATATTGAGAGGGTACCACAATTGTACAGAAAAAGAGGCTGTTGTATTGGCTGCATTTCAATACAGAGTTAGATATGGTGATGATAAGTCTTACTTCCAAAGTTTTGGGTAAGTTTTTTTGAAGACGTACTGCACCAAGTATTATGACAGAATCCCATGACATGCGAGTGCAAGTGTGGTATATTAAATATACTTGGGTTATTTGCACAAGTACTTGCAGTGTTCTCTGCACCCTTACTTTCATGAAGGTAATGAGTGAAAGTGCAGCAGAAAACACTGCAAGCATGATTGCAAATACTTCTGAGTACCCACACTGGAACTCACACGGCATGGAGTTCTGTTATTATTACATATGTTTATCCAAAACAACACATTTCCATAATAATCATACAGTGTGATCACATGATTTCATGTGTAGTGAACGATCACATCCTCATTTACATACATTATGTAGGTATGCAATAATGTTTTCAGTATTGCACTGTGGTGAAACGTGAATAAAAATTCTTTAACAAGATGGCGGTAAGGTAATCATAAGCACATTGTTCTAGGAGTACTTGTAAGAGAACCATACCATGATAATATGGCATTTGGTTTGGTATTTCACAAAACTGGTCTATTAACATGTAAGGTTTTGGTAATCCTTCTCTACTTGTACAAACTATTCACAGGCCAGAGTAACTTTATATGTTGTGAAATACGGCGTATGCCGGTTATCGAACTTCCGGTAATTTCGCAGGAAAGTATCGCGAGAGGGCGCACCATATCTGACAAAGTGAGGGCCAGAATTTTCGTCATGGCATCTAATAGTATGGCGATGTATGAATCTGTCAACAAAATGGGCGTAAAAGAACTCTGTGCATTCATAAAAGAGCGGAAAATTACTACTTCTAAAACGAGGAAAGCCGATCTACTAGATATCGCCAGAAATGCTGTCAACCTTGGTCTTGAAACACTGGAAAATGATGATTTTCTGAGAGAACGGAAGAGGAGACGAATAGTGGATGTCGGGCTTTTCTGGACGCAGCATTACATCCAGGAGCATTACAATAGTGGTTCGGCATACTTCGATATTGATAGGCAATAATGCAATATTATAGCGTAAAGTTACGGGGAATGACAGAAAATCTTTAGTCAGAAGTTACTATGCCTATAGACTCTATGCTTTGCCACAATGCTCTACAATTCTGGCCCTCACTTCCGGTTCTAAAACAGTGCCCCTAGTGGCCAAACAATCATATCTTTTATCTTTTCGGGGCTTTTTCGATAACCGGAATACGGCGTATTAGGCTTAAAAGTATTCAAGTAATACGTAGACTGAATGTTTTTATGATGATAGGGATAACAGACAAGAGTATCTCCCAGAGGATTTGATTGCAGCTCAGCCTCGAGATTGGGAAAAGGTAGGTGGTTTAGAGAACATTGGAAAACGATAGGTGGTTTTGAGAACATTGGGAAAAGGTAGGGATTTTAGAACATCAATTTCTATATAATACATCATGTACACAGCTACATCTTAATCAAATCATGGAACATGGTACCAAGGAAAGTGGTTTTTAACAAAACTTTTGAAACTTGACATTGTTGATAATTGCAATTGTATGTTTGGGTCATTGAAAAGTTGATATTTTATTCATAAAATTAGTAATTAATTAATAAATAAATATTTTATGAGCACAGTTGATAAAAGACGTAACTGTTCAATTAATGGTTGTTGGTGGCTGAGTGGTTAAACCACTTGCCTCTTATCACTGCGGTCGGGGTTCAAACCCCATTCAGGGTTCGATTAAATTTACCACGCTGTAAGTAAGAAGTCTGAGTGTTGTTCAGTTTGACTCTATCAAACAATGCAGGTTTTACCCAGGTACTGTGGTTTCCTCCCCTGCATTAACACTGAACCCATGAGGGATGGCCCTCACTGGACTTCTTGGGAGACAAGTGTTTATATGCTTAAAGAACTATCCAGTATAAATAAAGATTATTATTATTATTATAATGGTAGTCATGAACATTAATTTGACATTACTTTTTTCATATAAACATTACTGTCATTTTTGTATTGATTATTATTATTATTAACAGGCAGTTGAGGTAGTGTATAGCAGACATTTGAAAACTATGACAAGACCAGACGCCAAGATAGCATTCATGCATGTGATCTACAAATGGCCAACATTTGGCAGTACTTTCTATGAAGTCAAGGTAACCCTTACCAAATCTATGAGTTTATAATGTTTTGATTTTTAATAGCAATTAATGCATCATGCTGTCATGCAACCCTTTCAGAACAAATGATCTAAAACAAGTAAATTCGCCTTTAAATTGTGTCTTGCATTATCCTATTAAAGAACTATTTCTGTGGCCCTAAGCCAGAAATTTGTTTATAATTCTGTACATTATCTATTTTTGTGGCCTTAAGCCAGAAATTTGTTTTGTAATTCTCTGCATATCTATTTTTGTGGCTCATTTGACTTGTACATTTTGATATTTTGTACATTTCGTAGATAAGTTTAGAGTATTTTGTAAGCCTATAATTTCTGGCAATAAAGCTTATTATTATAAAAAAAACAAACCAAAAAACAATTGACAAATATTAGATTAGTTTACATTTCAAAGTTGCAGCACCATAAACACAAATTAATTTGTTCTTTATTTGTGCGATGTATTTTTGTAACCCACCTTCAGTTTTGGAGGATAAATGGAGGTACCAGAATGTTCTATTATAGGAATAAAGAAGGACTTGATTAACTAAGGGGATACTACTCTCTTTGATAACAGCACTTTTAATTTGTTCTCATTTTACAATCACAGCAAAACTCTCAGTCTCAGATGCCAGAGGTTCTTCTAATTGCTGTCAGCAAAGATGGAGTGACTTTATATGATCCTAAAACTAAAGCCAATTTGGGAAACTATCCATTCACAAAGATCTCAACATGGAGTAGTGGTCACAATTACTTCCATATTACATTTGGTAATATGGTGAAAGGAACCAAAATGACATGTCATACATCAGCAGTGAGTATATATTTTAGAGTAATATTAATTGATATTGCCTTCCCTGAAGTTACCCAATCACATGGCTCATATAAGTACACTGGATATTTTAGAGTAATTAATATTGCCTTCCCTGAAGTCCTAAAAGTACTGTGTAGTTACCCAATCACATGACTTATATAAGCACACTGGATATTTTAGAGTAATATTAATTAATATTGCCTTCCTTGAAGTCCTAAAAATACTGCGTAGTTACCCAATCACATGGCTCCTATACGCACACTGGATATTTTAGAGTAATGCTAATTAATATTGCCTTTCCTGAAGTCCTAAACTTACTGTGTAGTTACCTAATCACATGGCTCATATACACACACTGGATATTTTAGAGCAATATTAATTAATATTGCCTTCCCTGATGTCCTAAAATTGCTGTGTAGTTACCTAATCACATGGCTCATATACACACACTGGATATTTTAGAGCAATATTAATTAATATTGCCTTCCCTGATGTCCTAAAATTGCTGTGTAGTTACCTAATCACATGGCTCCTATACGCACACTGGATATTTTAGAGTAATGCTAATTAATATTGCCTTTCCTGAAGTCCTAAAAATACTGTGTAGTTACCCAATCACATGGCTTACACACTGGATATTTTAGAGTACTATTAATTAATATTGCCTTGGTCTGTGGTCAAATCTTACCAAATAACATACTTATAATGTCAACAAGGCTCTGACCATCATGAATCTATCAACAATAATAGGAATATGACATGTTCAAAATTATTATATAAATTCCCTTTGTGTTTCAATTTTTTACCTTTTGGGTAACAAATGCCTCTAAATAACTTTTGAAACCAAGTCATCAAACTTTCTCAAACAATATATTACTTCTGAATGTGGTAGCCAGTTTACAGTGCTGTTGAGATACATCATCATTAGCTGGTCATACCTCCCTAGCTGTTGCATCAACAGTTTACGGCTCTGTTGAGTTAGCTGGCCGTACCTCCCTAGCCCTTGCATCAACAGTTTACGGCTCTGTTGAGTTAGCTGGCCGTACCTCCCTAGCCCTCGCATCAACAGTTTACGGCTCTGTTGAGTTAGCTGGCCGTACCTCCCTAGCCCTCGCATCAACAGTTTACAGTGCTGTTGAGATACGTCATCATAATAGCTGGTCATACCTCCCTAGCCCTCGCATCAGATTGTGATAAACAGGCTATAAATGTGGGCTTCTGTGTATGTCTGTTTTCTAATACAGCTTTGATGTGATGATAAGTACAGGTTCAAAAGCAATGATTACTCCTCGACAGCTCTCCCTCCCACATGACTTAATTTTTGTTCATTGGTCAGTAGGGCTACAAAATAGATGACTTAATCACATCTTACATCGGTCACCTGATGAAGAAAGAAGGTAAAGCATGGCCTCAACGCCAATGATGGATGAAATTGCATTGGATGTTACTGAACAATTGCCATGGAAACAATGCCACTGACATAAATCAGTAGTTTTGTTAATTAAGGTTTTCCATGTATAGACAGGGGAAATGTGGTATTTTTATATTGTAGTTATACTGACCAAATGATAGCCATACAATGGCCTATGCTTATAGTGTTGTCCTGTGTATATAACCCTTTATAAGATGCCATAGATTTTTCATGGAAAAGACTCCCTAGGCCAAGGACTTTTCATGTAAAAGACTCCCTAGGTCAATGACTTTTTCCACCACAGAGTAGGATCTTACCTACTCTACAATTATCAATTTTAACTTGAAAGGAATAATAAAACATACAATAAATCCTTTTCCTTATCCACTCATTCAATATATATTGACAAGTGAATGTTAATTTACCCAGATATGAGGTGAAGAGGTGAAAATTGGGCTTACAAATTATACAAATTAGTAATCTTGTCTGCATATGTGCATACATGGCCTAGGAATCTGGAAGGGACTATATATATGTACAATATGCATACATGGTGTTAATTGTGTATGCAAGGCATCCTGTGCATACAAGTATATTATATAGATACTACCATAGACCCTTTCATGTAGGGACTATGATACTACCAGTAACATTGAATACACTATACAATTGGCACTATTAAAGTAAGGGGCTTTTAATTTCAGTATATGAACTTCAAATAGTTTAGAGTTACCATATACTAAACAGCAACTACATTCTAATCTTTTAATATATGATATTGCATGATAATGAAATGATTTTTGAGTGTTTTAAACACTAAAAGACATGTTGACCTCTTTGATTATAATATAAGTGATTTTATATAACAAAGACTAAAAGCCATCAATGAGAGAGTGATTTTACAGGTGAACCCAGAGTATGATCAAGTGACAACCATTCCTCTGAGTAGTGCATTTAAACCCTCAGTGCATACATAATGTGTGGCATTGTATGGAGAGATGCGCAGTGCATCTTGAAACTGGCAACAGGTCTATTGGACAACTTAATACAGTGCCAACCCTGTGTATATAATTTTAAACAAAGTAAATGTGTTTTGTTTTGTTTTGTATATCCTACATTATCCATGTACAGTATTATCATATCATTTACTCAAAGTTGATGTCATTACACTTTAAATATCAACTGTTTATAAGACTAACGAATTCCTTTCTTGTCCAGTTTAATATTCATGGTTGTAATGTGTTCACATTGCCCCTATGTATCCGAGTGGTTTAAAATAGTGGCCCTCACTGGACTTCTTGGGAGACAAGTGTTTACATACTTAAAGAGAACTATCCAGTATAAATAAAGATTATTATTATTTTCGTACATATTACCTCAGACCACTCTGAGATGTTACTCAGAGTTTGATTTTATCCAGAAGTAGTAAAGTGATAGGTTGAAATCGTGATCACCACTGATGTGATATTTCGCATAATACCATTTTATTGATGGTGCAAATCGTGAGATCTCATTGGTCTAGACATTGAACTAGCACATCAAAAATGAGCGATAATGCACAGTTGGCACAGGTCCAAATTTTGATGTACACTGTTCGTCTTCGAGCGTTGCGTTGTAGTCCGCCGTGATACTGATAGTGAACTCTGCGAATTGTCAAAGGAGAATTTTCTCATTGAGAATATCTTATGGGAAATTATGAAGGAAATTTCGAAAGCAGCCAAGTTATCACGTATTAGTACAGATCAATGTCACCTATTAATTATGGTCAAGGCATGCTTGCGATCGGTTCTAGTACTGTCTAGCTAGCCTCAGCTGGAGTGGGAAACAAGTGAGCTGTCCTGTCATAAAAATGAAGCCAGTGTAAGAGCTTACACTGGCCAATTACCTATTAATCTAAATAGAAATTTGTCTCGGATCCTGTCCTAGATTATCAGTCATCAATCCGAGAAGGAAATCCTTAAACCCAACAATCTACTGACGTAACTTCCAGTAATATAAATATCAACCTGCCACCATGTCTATCGTCTCACTCACAGTCACTTGTGAACTCATATTTCATTCCAGGATGGTGATATTCTAGTCTAGGATGATCATAATACAAAATAATGACGTTATTATAGGTATTTATGATATTCAAAAAATACTGTTACGAGTCACTGATCATCCTAGACTAGAATATCACCATCCCTGGAATGGAATATTAGTTCACAAGTGACTGTGGTCTCATTCCACCGAGTCGCAAAGTCAGCCGGGCACGAAGCATGCAATACACCACTTCAAGTTTATACCTTGAGTCAAACAGGACGTTGTTTATTCATCACTGTCCACTTTTAATGAGCCGACCAATGTACAGATTAGCCCTAGAAATAACTAGCAGCTAAAATAAAGCCACTTGCTATCGCTCGTGCATATATTTCGTCGACTGATCAAAACCTCTTGGTATACAATCCCCAGGGGGATTAAACGTCATCAAGAATTATTGATCATACATATATGATGAAAGAAAATTAGTACATGGGTTCTATATATGCATGCTCTCCATTGAATTACATAGGAAGAGATATTGGGTATATACTAGTCTCTGCTATCACATGGAGATATTGTGTATATACTAATATCTGCTATTATATGGAGATATTGTGTATATACTAATCTCTGCTATTACATGGAGATACTGGGTATATACTAATCTCTGCTATTACATGGAGATACTGGGTATATACTAATCTCTGCTATTACATGGAGATACTGGGTATATACTAATCTCTGCTATTACATGGAGATACTGTGTATATACTAATCTCTGCTATTACATGGAGATATACTGGGTATATACTAATCTCTGCTATTACATGGAGATACTGGGTATATACTAATCTCTGCTATTACATGGAGATACTGGGTATATACTAATTTCTGCTATCACATGGAGATATTGTGTATATACTAATCTCTGCTATCACATGGAGATACTGTGTATATACTAATCTCTGCTATTACATGGAGATACTGGGTATATACTAATCTCTGCTATTACATGGAGATACTGGGTATATACTAATTTCTGCTATTACATGGAGATACTGTGTATATACTAATCTCTGCTATTACATGGAGATACTGGGTATATACTAATCTCTGCTATCACATGGAGATATTGTGTATATACTAATTTCTGCTATTACATGGAGATATTGTGTATATACTAATCTCTGCTATTACATGGAGATACTGGGTATATACTAATCTCTGCTATTACATGGAGATACTGGGTATATACTAATCTCTGCTATTATTACATGGAGATACTGGGTATACTAATCTCTGCTATTACATGGAGATATTGTGTATATACTAGCTAATCTCTGCTATTACATGGAGATACTGGGTATATACTAATCTCTGCTATTACATGGAGATACTGGGTATATACTAATTTCTGCTATTACATGGAGATACTGTGTATATACTAATCTCTGCTATTACATGGAGATACTGGGTATATACTAATCTCTGCTATCACATGGAGATATTGTGTATATACTAATTTCTGCTATTACATGGAGATATTGTGTATATACTAATCTCTGCTATTACATGGAGATACTGGGTATATACTAATCTCTGCTATTACATGGAGATACTGGGTATATACTAATCTCTGCTATTACATGGAGATACTGGGTATATACTAATCTCTGCTATTACATGGAGATACTCAGTATATACTAATCTCTGCTATTACATGGAGATACTGGGTATATACTAATTTCTGCTATTACATGGAGATATTGGGTATATACTAATCTCTGCTATTACATGGAGATACTAGGTATATACTAATTTCTGCTATTACATGGAGATACTGGGTATATACTAATTTCTGCTATTACATGGAGATATTGGGTATATACTAATCTCTGCTATTACATGGAGATACTAGGTATATACTAATTTCTGCTATTACATGGAGATACTGGGTATATACTAATTTCTGCTATTACATGGAGATACTGGGTATATACTAATCTCTGCTATTACATGGAGATACTGGGTATATACTAATCTCTGCTATTACATGGAGATACTGGGTATATACTAATCTCTGCTATTACATGGAGATACTGGGTATATACTAATTTCTGCTATTACATGGAGATACTGGGTATATACTAATCTCTGCTATTACATGGATATACTGGGTATATACTAATCTCTGGTATTACATGGAGATACTAGGTTTATACTAATCTCTGCTATTACATGGAGATACTGGGTATATACTAATCTCTGCTATTACATGAAGATACTGGGTATATACTAATCTCTGCTATTACATGGATATACTGGGTATATACTAATCTCTGCTATTACATGGAGATACTGTGTATATGCTAATCTCTGCTATTACATGGAGATACTGTGTATATACTAATCTCTGCTATTACATGGAGATACTGGGTATATACTAATCTCTGCTATTACATGGAGATACTGGGTATATACTAATCTCTGCTATTACATGGAGATACTGGGTATATACTAATGAACACATATTGCCTGGCCATGAGGGCTATAGCACCCGTTTATTACACCCGAGGGACTGTGAGTTACCAGAATCACATGCTATTTCCCGAGGCCAAAGGCCGAGGGAAATAGCATGTGATTCTGCCAGGTAACTCACAGTCACGAGGGGGTAATGAATGTGTGCTATAGCCCGAATATAGGCCAGGCAATATGTGTTTTATAATATACCTCATGCTGTGAACTTGCGGTGGCGACGTGACCATGTAAATGTTGATGGAACTATTTCCCTAGGGAACTATAGTCATGACATTCTATTTTCCTATCACGTCACTGATTCTAGCGAATCATGGCACAGCATTATCACTAGGTATATTATAATCTCTGCTATCACATGGAGATACTGTGTATATACTAATCTCTGCTATTACATGGAGATATTGGGTATATACTAATCTCTGCTATACACGACATATGAAATGTAATATATTCAGATTTTTTTTATCTTTTACACTATTTCTGCCCTTGTTTTTTATATTAACAGTGATGAATTGACATTTTTTTTTATGAACAAGACTAATAAAGTTATCAGTATTATTTGATCTTATAAGATATGATATATCTCAACTGTGTTGTGGATGTACATATGTAATGTAAATGATGTGAAATCATGAACTGACACCAAAACCTAAAGTTTACGAAAATACTTCCATTTCCTGGGATGGTGTTCATATTTAAAGTTTAACACAACATCACCCATAAATGTTCCTTGAATGAGATGGGAATACTTGCTTTATAAAAACTTAACCAAGGGGATGTGGTTTTACTGTTTAACTGTTTAAAATTTGTTTTTATATATTTGATTTAATCATTAATATTCATATATTTCTTTTGGTTTGGTGGCGTTCCAATAAATGATGAACTTCAGATTTTGCTGCCAAACCTCTGCCTTTTGTCTTTATTCACTTTTACAGGAGGGTAATTTACCATTAATAATTGACACCTGTAGACTTACAAAATTCCAACATTTCTCTGCCATATGCGTTTCCTTCAGAATAATTTGACTTACTTTGAGGTAATGGTGAATCTACCATGTAAATGTACCCAATACTAGGTAAATGTCATCAACAGTTATATAAGCATTTTCATTCCCAGTTCTACCCCCGATAATTAGCATAGCATCTGGGTACATGTTGATATATTGGGGTAATTCACTCTCTAAAATAGGAAGGATTGCTCACTTGCACTTACTCACTGAGATAATATGTGTATTTATAACAACCAACGGACACTGATAGTACCAGATTTCCACACTTTTATCAAATGTTACAAGCTTTTCCTTTCATTATATGTAGATCTAGCTTTTCTTCATCACAGTGAAATATGATAAAATTCAGACAATAACCTCACAACTATTACTACAAAGCCCTAGGTAGAACCCTGGATAGTCGTAGTCCTTACATAAACCCTTACATATAACAATGACCCACCTGGGGATCTGTAAATACTCGCCAATAAAATAGGACGACAGTCGGTACTATGTGGCTTAAATAACATCCACATAATGTTGTTGGATGCACTTTTCAGCTTTAGAATATTCATATTATATTAGGTGAAATTCCACCAGCAGCAGTGTCTTCCAAATTTTGACTGGTAACATGGATAGATTCATAGCCAGGAAGTATTACTTCATTTCAATGTTCTCTAGCCAAGTAAAGCAATAAAGATAACTGAAAACAGCCCGTGGAAACAACCTTGTTCAAAATATGGGGTCAAAAGTCGTACGTGCATTAGATTATTGATAGTTCACTTTTCGTGGTAATATATTTGATGTCCACTAGATTATTGATAGTTCATTTTCCACGGTAATATATGATGTCCACTAAATTATCAATAGTTCCATGGTAATATATTTGATGTCCACTAAATTACTGATGGTTCGGTTTCCATGGTAATATATTTGATGGCCACTACATTATTGATAGTTCATTTTCCATGGTAATATTTGATGTCCACTAAATTGCTAATAGTTCACTTTCCATGGTAATGTATTTGACGTCCACTAGATTACTGATAGTTCACTTTCCGCGGTAGTATATGTTTGATGTTTACTACGTTGCCAATAGCTAACTTTCCATAGTAATACAATTGATTTTCCCTAGATTATTGATAGTTGACTTTCTGTGGTAATGTTTGAAGTCCGTTCTTAAATCTGATAGTTGTGCCGGTACTCTACGTTTTCCTCATCGGTCTCTGTTTATTCATTGTGGTCAACATAAGACTGATGTAGGACGTCAACAAATCATCCATCTTGTAACCCTGGTAACAAAAACAAACAAACAATTCATTAGCAGGTGAAGAATCATGTCATGTCCATTGTTTCTTTCCAACAAACATCTTACTTCTAATACAACTATTCAGCTATCATTTAGAGATGCCTGTAATCAGAACATCATTTTATCAATAGTGGACGATTAAAACTGGCTTTGAAGATGCTAAAACTTTCATCAGTTTGTTTATGTGGCTAGATGCCTTTATTTACCTCTATATGTACATCATTTTGTGTCGTTTGTTTTGTAAATAAAGGCATCTAGCTGCTTTCACCACATCAGATTTTAATCAGATTGGGTATATTCCCATTAATGGATATAAACAAAAGATTGCATAGTTGAACCAATGGAGGCGCTATTTAGGAGTAGGTTATCATCTGGAAGTGTTGGCAAGAATCACTGAATATTGTAGCATACTTTAAAAAATTTCCTTTCCCCTTGTATCACTGTAATGTTAATTGAATGTTATACATATTAAAACAGGTCAGCTGTCTTCATTGTCAATACAACAATTTTTAGAATAACCCCATCAATACCCTGTAAAACAAGTTAATCTAGAGTGCTATTCATATTTGCTCACAAATGACATATTTCTGACGTTCTTTACTCACCAAAGATGATATTTCACAGAGTAATTTGCTGCCCTTGACCAGATTTCCAATGGTCATATGGAAGTATGTGTTACCACTACTCCAGTTAGAGATGTTAGTGAATGGGTAGGTAGCCAGTGTCTCTTTACTCCGTGGATCTATCAAAGTCAGAAAAAACAATAACAAGGCTTCATGGAAGACATAGGACCCCCCCCCCCCCCAAAAAAAAAAAAAAAAAAAAATTTCTTGTAGTGACTACAACAAGTTCTTTCATTTGTACATTATGTCTTTCAGTTCAAAAAGGACAACAACTATGGCATGGCCTTTAAGGCAATCAAAAAGATACACTGACAACACCTGAAAGGGTTGTTCTTTTCTTATCTATTATGTGTAGATCCTTGGCACATTAGCATTAATATTTATATTATCTTAATGATTTCAAAATAGGAAGACATAGCTATTTGACCCTGAAGATGAAGGTCAAGGTCAAAAGTCAGTGTGCCATTAGAAAGCTCATCATTGATAACCACGACGAAGGCACTTGAACATGGTCTCTATCTGTTAAGTGTCAAGAGTTATCGGCCAAAATGTAAATATTTATGACAAATATGGCCGTCATTTTGCTGTGTAACTGTGGGGGGTGTGAAACGGAGTGATGTGTAATATGCAGACTATAGCATCTGGTATTAGTACATGGTTTGGCTAAAATCAGTCCATGCATATGACAATAATACGGCTATTTGATCTTGAAGATGGAGGTCAAGGTCAAAAGTCAATGTGTCATTAAAAAGCTCACGATTGATATCATGGGTGAAGACACTTGAATGAGGTCTCTATCTGTTAAACTTCAAAGTGTGATTATTTACGACAAATATGGCCACCATTTCACTGTTGTCTTGGGGGTTGTAAAAACCAAGTGACGTGCATATGTCCTCCATAACATCTGACATTTGTACCAGGTTTGGTTGAAATTGGGGCATGCAATTGCATATTGGAGATACAGGTGGACACGGACGGACAGACGGATGGACGGGGCCCAACATTGAAGCCCCTGTTGGGCTATGCCTTTGGGGTCACCACAATTTTGGATTCAAAGAAGGGGGTCTCATTTTTAGTGAGTAAGGAGGGGGGGGGGGGTCACCTTATTTTCAACAACTAAATGAAATGTACTTAAATTTCCTTACATTTAGTAAACAACAAATGTATGAGCATACAATAAGCCATAAACAATAAATAGCTATTAATATACATTCAAATATAATGTGAACTCTTTGTCTCTTAATTGATACATCCCATGCATATGACATGGAGTCACAACACTGCACTATATGGCTACCTTTACAATGTAAGCAATAGTTTTGTTAGAAATGACTTCTCGATTTTGCACGCCATGAGTTGTATTGTGTCATCTTGTGGTATAAAAACTTGCATGTGTAGCTGTACACGTAACACATAAGAAATGAAATACCTTAAAATTTACTGGCTCTAAAATCTGATCTGTGCCTTCACACAAAACATAAGCAACTAATAAGCATTTGCAGGCAAAAGCGTAGTTCCATAGGTGCCGTATGGCTGTAATATTCATGAACCTTTAGCATGTAGACAATAAAAATAGCGCCAATGGTGTTGTAGCACAACTGTACAGTTTTAAAAAATGTTCATTTCCTGAATGATTATCCAGTTGCCTACCTAACCCTGTTGTTGTCTTTGCAATATACACCACCATTTGGGTGTTGCTATAGGCATGGTCTTGTTGCTAGGCAAATTTACATACATTTTTTGATTATTTATTCACTTGTCTATTAATCCCTGTTATCTTTGCAAAATGCATGATCATTTAGCTGTTGCTATAGGGATAGTCTTGTTGCTAGGCACATTTACATTTTTTGAATGTTTATTTAATTGTCTATTAATCCCTGTTTTCTTTCTGAATTACACCACCTTTAGGTTGTTGCTATGGGCGTTGTCATTGTTGCTAGGGATATTTGCATACATTTTTTTGACTTTCAGTTGTTTACACACACACACACACACACATACACAGACAGACAGACAGTCAGACTCTTAGTGATGCCTATAGCACTACTGAACCTGATCAGTTCAGTTGTGCTAAAAACCACTTGTAACTTGGTACATACATCATACATGGTATATACCCATAAACATGATGTTATCAACTATGTCATTGGACAATTGAAAACTTGGAGTAGTATTTCAGCCAATCAAACAAGGAGACACTTACCCTGACTTCAAAGAACGCTGATCCAAAGGTTGGCCACCTATAGATGATTTTAAGGAAGGCAATCTTGGCTTCATCTCTTGTTTTGCCAGAATGTTTGTTGTAGACAGCAATTATGGCCTACACAATAGAATATACAGAATTTAATGAGAGAGAGAGAGAGAGAGAGAGAGAGAGAGAGAGAGAGAGAGAGAGAGAGAGAGAGAGAGAGAGAGAGAGAGAGAGAGAGAGAGAGAGAGAGAGAGAGAGAGAGAGTGTGTGTGTGTGTGAGTGTGTGTGTGTGTGTGTGTGTGTGTGTGTGTGTGAGTTTGCATGAGACTGTCTGGAGAGAGAGAGAGAGAGAGTGTGTGTGTGTGTGTGTGTGTATGTATCAGACTGGCTGAGTGCATGTGTGTTGGGGCTCATTTGTATGGGTCTGGCCAATTTGTCTGTATCAGTTACATGCTTGTCTCTGTAGTGTGAAGTGAAGGGGAAGTGAAGAGTGTCAAAAAATGGAGACTTACTCTCTTCCAATCATCCTGTGATTGTGTCTTGATGAGATCTCCTGGAAGTAACTCTCGTAACATTTTACTGTCGAATGACAAAATAGGGAAATACATACAACTACAGTCAAGTCAATATTCATAGATTCAATAAACATTGCTTTTGTACTTTACTGTTTATACGCACGTTTTTCTGTGTTGCTCCAAGAGATATTTCCCTGTGAGGGATAATAAAGTAATAATTAAATGAAATTAAATACTTAACGGAATATTAGGGAACTCTGATTTGTCGTCACCAAATCGGACTCTGTACTGTAGTGCTGCTAACTGTGTGGCTTCTTCCACAGAACATCTGTGGTAACCCCGGAGAAGGTTAGGAAGTGCCTGAAAATATAGAATAGTTTAATGAGTTGTTGCCATGGTAATGATACCTGGTGTTGTCATCACATCTGACATGATGCTTTGACGTTGATGGAACAATTGAAAATGCCAGCGGATGGAATTCTACCATCTGTATGAATTGCTTTCCAAAAATGAAACATGATGATATTAAGTATGATTCTGGTCGGTTTACTAAGTTACATGCTTAACTAAATCTATTGTTCTTCAGTGTGTTAGATTACACAAGTGGGTGATAGCGGTTCCTCTGTTGTGCGATTCTGTAATAGTGTAAAAATAGTGCAAATATTGCGTTGTCGCACAACTTCATGTTCAGGGCAATGATAGATATATAATTTTTTGAAGATTTAAAGTTGTAACCAAAACAAAATTTTCAAAACTAAGTTCCATCATAATAATCCAGCCATCCTTATGTTGGAAGTGTACTTAATCAAGACAAGTATAGCAACATCCTAATCAAACTTTAAAGTGATGTTCCAAATTGATTTTTAAAAAATAAAGAAGTACAAAACCTTGTAGACACTAAATCGTACCAATGTAGTGATATTTAAGATCATTTTGATTTGAACAATTTCCCAACTAGACACCCAAGGTAATGCACCCACCAAATATCATGGCAATCGGTCCAGCAGTTTTTGACTTTAAGTCGTTTACACACACACACACACACACACGTCACACACACACACACACACACACGCTGGGCGATCCCTATCGCACTACTGTAACCTCAGTTGTGCTAAAAACATTGGAAGTACCTATATACTAAAACAGCTCAGCAAGTTAATGGAACTCTAAATAAACTATATTTTTCAGCGACACCTCCCAACTGAGACTATTGTATAATTAAACCAACATCCATAGTATCAACATGTTGTGACAATAGTTTTAGTTTGTGTCTATCTTAGAAAACCCAAGGTTCACCTACTAGGATAATATGCTCAGAATACTTGCTAATGATAACGAATGTACTAATACACTTATATCCATCAATAGACTGCACCCCTATGTGATTGAAGTGATACAATTTTGAATAGTTGGTTAATCTGTTGACAAAGACTGAAGTGTTCTGCTGAAAATTTCAGGTTAACAATTTTCAATTTTGTGTTCGGGACAAAATTTGACTTTGAATTGAACGTTTACCAACAGAGATGAATTTCCATTTGAAGAAAACAGTTTTGTGTTAGTATAACTTTGCATACCTGGTGATAGTGGAATATACAGTCAGCGTTGGGGTCTTTGCCTGGTACTGTGTTTGTCCACAATTTCTTCATAAAAAACACTTGGTATGTTAAAACTGGCATACCTGTAACCAAATTGAATTATTGTAATGGGGGAGGGGGGTGGGGGGAATCACTCCATAGTCTGAAAGTTCCAGCCATTGGTCCGCTATGTAACCACATAAGCGAAAGAAATCACGTCATTGTTCATTTGAATTTGATGAACAATGCATATTCTAAATTATCATTGCAAGCATCATCCTCATATTCACATTCATATCCACACATTCGTTATACCTGTCATCATCCTCATATTCACATTCATATTCACTCATTCGTTATACCTGTCATCATCCTCATAATCACTCATTCGTTATCACTGTCATCATCGTCATATTCACATTCATATCCAAACATTCGTTATCGCTATCATCCTCATATTCACTCATTCGTTATCGCTGTCATCATCCTCATATTCACATTCATATTCACTCATTCGTTATCGCTGTCATCATCCTCATATTCACTCATTCGTTATTGCTGTCATCATCCTCATATTCACATTCATATTCACTCATTCGTTATCGCTGTCATCCTCATATTCACTCATTCGCTACCGCTGTCATCATCCTCATATTCAGATTCATATTCACTATTGGTCATCCTCATATTCACTCATTCGTTATCACTGTCATCATCCTCACATTCATATTCACTCATTTGTTATCGGTCATCATCCTCATATTCACTCATTTGTTATCACTGTCATCATTCTCATATTCACATTCATATCCAAACATTCGTTATCGCTATCATCCTCATATTCACATTCATATTCACTCATTCGCTATCGCTGTCATCATCCTCATATTCACATTCATATTCACTCATTCGCTATCGCTGTCATCATCCTCATATTCACATTCATATTCACTCATTCGCTATCGCTGTCATCCTCATATTCACTCATTTGTTATCACTGTCATCATCCTCATATTCACATTCATATCCAAACATTCGCTATCACTGTCATCATCCTCATATTCACATTCATATCCACTCATTCGCTATCGGTGTCATCATCCTCATATTCACATTCATATTCACTCATTTGTTATCACTGTCATTATTGTAAACATAATTTCTTAACTAGGATTGTCAGAATGTCACAAAATAAAATAAGAGTTGTCAGTATCTCCCTTTGCCCCCTCCCCTTCCCTTATTGACACTTAATATCTCTTATTGTTATGTCCCCCCACCCCTTATGACTCCAAACTTTCCTTACAGCTAATTTTGATTGACTTACCATATCTGCTTGGTCTGGCCTTCCTAATCCAATCTGTCAAATGTCTGACAAAATCAAAGAAGAAATCTCCCTCTGGTACGCTGATAACTGAAAACAAATAAAATGCACAGAAGTTTCAAGCAATGGTCTAAATAATGGAGGACAAATCCAGGTTTATAAACAGCGCCCTCAAGCAGTGATCTAAATAGTGGACAAATTCCAACATTATCTACAGCGCCCTCAAGCTGGGGTCTAAATAGTGGACAAATTCCAACATTATCTACAGCGCCCTCAAGCTGGGGTCTAAATAGTGGACAAATTCCAACATTATCTACAGCGCCCTCAAGCTGGGGTCTAAATAGTGGACAAATTCCAACATTATCTACAGCACCCTCAAGCTTTAATATGAACAGTGCCCTCTTGCTGTGACATTTGTAGGGAAAGCTAATTAACATTCATAATCATAATATTTTGGGTTTCAATCACATAACTTAATTCATATATTTGAGATACACTATTTATATACTAACCTTTATCAGCAATCTCAACAAATAAACTAAACCCTTCTGAAGACTTCAATCTAAGACGTTTTGCAATATTCTGACAGAAGTCTTTTGCTCTTGTACCTGAGTCAACTTCAAATGCCTGAAAAGAGAAAATTTGTAATAAAGTGCACTGAAGAATAAAACATTTTACAATTGGAAAGTACTGGTGATAAAAAACTCACAGTGTTTAAAAACTTTTCAGTTTCCCAAGGATGTAGTGTTCACCCGACTTTTCACAATCACTCACCCAGGTCACTAAGAGAGCGAATTTTTTAATTCAAATTAATAGTAAAAAAAGCCCCAAGACTTGAGGAAGTGTAATTGTCTAGCACCTAGCTAAAATACCAGTACAGATATAGTGTGTATCGTATGACAGAATAGATTGACCTTAGATGTGAGGTCACCCCTCTGACGCCATTAATTGAATAGCTAATTAGCATAACAAAGGTCTGGAACTCTTCAAGTCAGTGTGTATGACCACTGTTTCCTTTCACCAAGGCTATGATTTAGTAGAATAAACTGCATTGTTACAACATACCCCCCCCCCCCTCAGCCTCCAGAGCAGCTGCAACAAGTCAGTTAGATCCTATATAAATAGCCACCCGCACCCCATCTCACCCCATATTTCATATTCTGCAGTGAATTATCTGGACACATCTACTCTTGCTCAACTGTTCTCATTTGCATGCAAAAAAAAATACACAAAACATTTTGAGTAAAGTCTTTATTCCTGCTCAAACACTAAAAGATACAGAAGATGTCAACAATGCAAACAACAACTAAAATGAAATTGTCACTGATGTGTTTACTGAACTGTCCTAAGCATATTGCAATACCATACACTGTTTCCACTTCCTGTTGGCATCCATTCCTGAAGACTTTCTTGAACTCAATGTGCCTCTGGTAGTGGTGTAAAAAATCTTCCATTCCATGTGTCGACATACAGGAATACCTCTTGTATTACCAACTGCATTATAGAGATATCAGCCCACTCAAGATCAAATGAGGTTTCTAGCAAATCATAATTTCCCCGAACTGATTTTTATCATCATATTATTACTGACACCAGCAAAATTGTAAAATGAAAAATGAGCAAAATACAGTACAACATTTGAAACACTTGTAGCAAATTTTTTGACAAAATGTTGTGAATATTTCTTTCAAAGTCAATCAGACCATATTAAAGTGCGATAGTGAACTTCTTTTGGCAGGTATGTGTCAAAAACTCAGGGCTTCCACCCCTCATTATATGACACATAATCACCCAAACTCCTAACTACCACAAAGTTTTAAGTATATTAATAATAATATCTGTATTTTTATTTCTTTTCTAGGCCTCCAGCTGATATACAATGAAAGAAATATAGATAAAAGTCAGTCATATAGCTTAATTCATCTGAATACTAGTATTACATTATCTTACTTGTATTATGTCTCACTTTGTTTAAATGCATTGTATGCAAATTTACATAATGATGTCAGAAGTTCAGGTTTTTTTGTTATCATCAGTCTTATGAAGTTATTAAAATTTGGTTTGGCTATGAATTCTATTGGGGGATGAGTTTTTTTCCTAAATTGTCGTAGAAGGAAAGTATTAAAAGTGATATCCACTTTCTACATAACTACTGTCACAAATTTTACAAATTCTATTCCATGGGTCAATGTTATCTCACCTTCTCAATCACTCGTGTTAAAAAATACATTTCACATGGAAATTAGAAATGAACTGTTGACTATTTTTTGTTAGATTTCATTCCATTGCTGGCGATGACTTCATGTAATATTTAGGTGAGAAATGGCAACTCTGTCCATTGTGCACCAACAAAGCTAGCTGTGATACGAGGCAATCATTTTGACTTAAATCCATTGATCAATCGAACAAGTTTATAATGCACTAACTCTAGTTCTGTTACATGGTGCAATAAAAAGGGTCAAGCCACACTGACTGTTGGGTTGAACAGATGTGTCTTCAAGTTTGACGTGAGCAGTCTATTCTATTTTTATTTGTATAATACATTTGCCACATAAGTTATCTATTCCAGATTTCTATATTATGATTACCACATGAAATGAGTTATCTATTCCAGATTTCTATATTATGATTACCACATGAAATGAGTTATCTATTCCAGATTTCTATATTATGATTACCACATGAAATGAGTTATCTATTCCAGATTTCTATATTATGATTACCACATGAAATGAGTCATCTATTCCAGATTTCTATATTATGATTACCACATGAAATGAGTTATCTATTCCTGTTTGCTATATATGATTACCACATGAATGAGTTGAGTTATCTATTCCTGATTACTATATATGATTACCACATGAATGACATGAGTTATCTATTCCTGTTTGCTATATATGATTACCACATGAATGACTTGAGTTATCTATTCCTGATTTCTATATATGATTACCACATGAATGACTTGAGTTATCTATTCCTGATTACTATATATGATTACCACATGAATGACTTGAATGGTCTATTCCTGATTGCTATATATGATTACCACATGAATAACTTGAGTTATCTATTCCTGATTACTATATATGATTACCACATGAATGACTTGAATGGTCTATTCCTGATTGCTATATATGATTACCACATGAATGACTTGAGTTATCTATTCATGATTACTATATATGATTACCACATGAATGACTTGAATGGTCTATTCCTGATTACTATATATGATTACCACATGAATGACTTGAGTTATCTATTCCTGATTACTATATATGATTACCACATGAATGAATTGCCTATTCATGATTTCTATACATGATTACCACATGAATGACTTGAGTGGTCTATTCCTGATTTCTATACATGATTACCACATGAATGACTTGAGTGGTCTATTCCTGATTTCTATACATGATTACCACATGAATGACTTGAGTGGTCTATTCCTGATTTCTATACATGATTACCACATGAATGACTTGAGTTGTTGATTCTCTGTTTTATTTTCTTCAATGTATGATCACAAGGGATAAAATGATCAACTATATTTCTGGTTGATAGCTTGTTCCAGTAGTGTTAAATAAGAAGGATGCAAGTGTGTTTGATCCAGATCTGGGGGAAAAACAAAAAAACCTGTTAGAATTTTTGTTTACTCAACTGTTTACAGGGGGTGTCACTACTATTTGTATTTGAATAGGTGGAAGAGGTAATGCATGTGTATCATTTAAATATAGAATGCACTTCCTGACATATGTCCCTGAACGTCAAAGTTCTTAAAATCTTTCCAAATATTGTCATGACAGCTTGTTCCCTCATCCTTTTGGAATAATAACAGGAATGTTGGGGTCTACCATCTTGTATTTCAAGGAAATCGACAATCTGTTATTTTCCCATAGAGTTAATAACAAGGTATTCAGTGGCCATATTGGATTCAGCAGCCATATTGGATTCGGCGGCCATATTGGATTCTAAAATGACTTAATTTTGATATCATTTTGACCTTTATTTCACAAATCTGTGCAGTGACCCCTGATTTTTTTTCTTGATTTTAACTGAGATTAGGGTGGAGTTTTCTTGAACAAAATAACAAAACTTTAAGATGTTTATTTGCGAGGCACATACTCCATTAAAAACTCAACTTGCCATGGATTATTACCCCGGTAGTTGAACCTTGGTTTTCTAAGATAGACACAATCTAAAAACTATTGTACCAACATGTTGATACAACAGTGATAAGCTATTGAATGGACGTTGGTTTAATTATAGTCTTAGTAGGGAGACGTCTCTGAAAACTAGTCTATTTAGAGTTCCATGAACTTGCAGTGCTGTTTTGGGACTTCCAATGTTTACACTATGTTGATCACAGGGTGATTAGAATCACACAACAGAGGAACTGCTATAATCCACCTCTTTAATCTACCACATTGAAGAACAATAGATTTAGTTTGCATCTATCATAGTAAACAGAAGGTTGGATTACCAGTGTCATATTATGGATAGCAATAACTTTAACTTACAATATTGAGGGTCTAAGTCTTTCCTATCGTGAGACACCAATTCACCGACAAAATCTAGCCATGACAACCCAGGCATGCTACGTACAGCTTCCTCTAAGGCTAAGTTGAATCTCATGACCATGGTCCTAGTCATGTCAAGTACTGGGTTGACTGGATGTACAAAGATACGTAGGTTATACAGAGATTTCAGTTTCTTCATCACTTTCAGATAGATGTCAATTACCTTGGCGATACCGTCTTCCATATTCTGTAAGATAGATGTTTTATATTACTCAGTACACCTAGATATCTTCATCACTAGAAAATTTGGCGTCATTGCAGTCTTCAGTTCACAAACTAATTACCAGACTGGTACATTGTGTTCATCTACAAGAAGACATTTTAGTCACTACTTATTTTTACTAATTACCAGACTGGTACATTGTGTTCATCTACAAGAAGGCATTTTAGTCACTACTTATTTTTACTAATTACCAGACTGGTACATTGTGTTCATCTACAAGAAGACATTTTAGTCACAACTTATTTTTACTAATTACCAGACTGGTACATTGTGTTCATCTACAAGAAGGCATTTTAGTCACTACTTATTTTTACTAATTACCAGATTGGTACATTGTGTTCATGTACAAGAAGACATTTTAGTCACTTCTTATTTTTACTAATTACCAGATTGGTACATTGTGTTAATGTCCAAGAAGGCATTTTAGTCACTACTTATTTTGGTATTTTTGTTGTCCAGTGAAATAAGTGAAAATAAGTCTTTCGCAAAACTTTCCAGGTTTACAGTACATTGCACACAAGCCGAGTTGAACACATTTGAACAAGAAAATATGGGATTTATACCCAGGCTGTATTACATCACACCAATACATGCCTATAACATTCATTCCATGGTGCTTGAAATGTGAGTCAAAACATATTAAATACTCCACCATGTTTTCATATATTATGCATGTGCAAGTGCAAGTAGAACTATATCATTCTCCAATATTTCTCCTCATTCAGCTTGTAGTAATCTAAAGATTTTAGCATTTCTCATCTTCTTAAAGTAGCAAGGCCCCTTAGGACAATCATTCTTTTTCTTGGCTGAAGGATTCAAAATATTGAGGTACATGATATGTCTAATAGTCCCTCTAGTTCAGGTATATAAAGGTCCCGAAATAGACAAAGTGCTCATAAAAGTGCTCAACACTCACTTTGTCGAAAAAGGCAAATTTGGGACCTTTACATACCTCTCTAGTTGGTGTCTGAATGTCCAAGAGATACTAACATACTTACATCATATTTACACTTTTCCACTGCAAAGAGGATGCCCTCTCTACAATCAATTTCTCCCATATTAAATATCACAGTGGATCTCTTGGGCACTACTTTCATCATGGAAAAGAAGCTTTCCTTGGGATAAAACACTCCTTCCGGTCTAAGATGCCATATTTTACATCCTGTGGCTAACAATGGATGTATGGTGTGTGGCGAACCCTGTAAAGGAAATATGGGGAGATAGAATAAATTAAACAGAATAATAGTGAAGTAACAAGAATCCAATGGTCAATCAATCAATCAATCAATCAATCAATCAATCAATCAATCAATCAATCAATGATCTCTAGTTTTAAGTGTACAAACCCTCTTGAAAGATCCTCAGTCCCATAATCTTGATCATTTTTCATTTTGAAGCTAAATTATCGTACCCCGGTAAAAGGATGCCTTAATATGCCATACTGTAGTTCTGGCCATTTCACACACACATACATATAAATATGACTTTATTCCCAGATACAAAATAATAATACAGGTTCGTGAAGAGTATGTTAACATAAATAAATGGGAAAGGGGATCGAAAAGACATTGCAAGAGATTTCACAAAATTAGGGCTAAAATTTGGTCATGGCAACTGATTATATGCCAATACAAGCTGTGAACAAAGTGTGTATAAAAGGGTATTACATTTACTGTCGTGAGGCATGTTTTGATTACTACCGATAATAAAACAGTTCAATGGGAACATGACTGCATTTAGGGGAGACATCCATGATGGGAACAATACAGAAAATAAATGGTCTATATGCTACAATACTCAACTACTTTAGCCCTCTCTTTGGGCCCCAAAACGGCTTGTGAACAGCACTCCCAGCAGCCAAATCACAACATTTTTTATCACGATAACCAGAATACGGCATATTGTAAATTACCTTATATTCAATGGTTCTCCATGCTGGTGTCAAGCAATGACTATCAGAGGCAAAGTAGATAAATTTTGGATTCTGTGGTAATGGGTACATGTTGATGGTCATCAGTTGACTTATGGTGGCATAGTATGCTGCTTCATTACGTATCAATGTTAAATGTAAGTCACGGCCTTTGTGGCAAGGATCTACAATGGTACAAAAATACACCTGTTAGCTTTAAAATCAGAGTAACTTAGTACTATGTATAACCTGTCAAGTCATGGCCCTTATAGCACAGATCTATATGGTACAAAAATATACCTGTTAGCTCTAAAATCAAAGTAACTTAGCATTGTGTATAACCTCTCAAGTGTAAGTCACGGCCCTTGTAGTAAGGATCTACATGGTGCAAAAAACCACTCGCATGTTATAAAACATGGAATAAAGAACAGACATGTCAAAATCAATTGCAAAGTACTGAATGTAGTGGTTTCATTACAAATCATGGACCATGTAAGAAATAAATAAATGTCTTGTATTTGTACAATCGTGATTTTACACATCCTAACTGGTAAATGTAAATTTGTAGAGATCCTGAAATAAGTAATTTTCCAGAAGGTAGACAATATAAGATGAGTTCACCTACCCAACAGTCTATTAATGCCATGTAATAGACGAGTGGAACCTTTTATAAATAAAATTTTAACCAAGGTGAATAGAACTGCTAGAAGATAGAGTTCATCATCGGTGTAGACTCTATCCTCTGGGTGGACTACGGTGATGACAATGCCAGACATACCAGGGGAAGCACCTGATAAGGAATAATTGAGATGAAAATGACAGTTTTGAGGTTCTATTTTGAGGAGGTAATGAAAATTATAAAATATGCCACTGAGGGTGCTATTTAGGTAAAACCTAAATACACAAGAATGCCACAAGAGGGCGCTGTTTACAGAAAACTGAAATACACAAACTTGCCACATGAGAGTATTTAGTAAAACTTAACCAGAAAATATTGCAGAGGGTGCTATTTAGGCAAAAAAGAAAAAAAAAACTTTTCTCAAGTATTGTGGGCTGTTGAAGACAGCTTTGTTTCTTCATAATATAATTCCTTCAATCATTCCAAAATATACCTTTCAGAAGAACAATTCTATTACCCCTCCATTCTATGGAAAATTCTGAAACATTTTCTTTAATGTATTGCCTGCAAATTGCATATCTACTGGTAATATGAAATAACGGAAAAAATTAGAATTACCAAAAAAGATTTATAATGCAACTGTTCTCTTCAAATGAATCAAATTCAACATGCTATGACCAAAGACATGTTTAATATTTAGACTCATAAAACTGCCGAGGGATCACTGCATGAGCTTTTAATAACACAGTAGGGAATCCGATAGACTAGAAGATCCATTTTGCTTACATGGAGGAGAGAGTGAGTGGTTACATAGGCAGATCAAGGATGATCTCCGGTCTAGGAATCCAAACGCATACTATTGGGGTAGCATAATAAACACGAGGTGAAAGGTAGATATAAGGACAAAAATCTGAACTGAAGCTTACCATTTAAATATATATCACTCTTGACACACTCAATCAAAGGCACAAAACTGGAACACTGAACACCTGCCACATTCAGAGATTTGTTCTCTTTTAAATACAGTCTAGGGGGGAAAATTACCATGAGAGAAACAGTTTAGCTTCTGGTCCTACCAACATCTACGCTAATATTTTACAACCCCAAATACAGACCAAGAAACTTGGCAAAATTTACGAGTTGCATGAACATTTAAACATAACTTTCACTAAACTCACTAACAGTAAAATAATTGGGGAACTCCCAATCAGATCAATTTCACACTAAACATGAAATATGCCTTGGAAATAAACTGTTTAAAAAACTTTTGCTGGTACTTTAATGAACAAAACACAACTCCATTCTCAGCTAAAATCAAGGAAAAAAATCAGGGGTCACCAAACACAATTTGTAAATAGAGGTCAAAATGTCATCAAAATTTAGTCATTTTAGAATTCAATATGGCCACCATCCAATATGGCCGCCAAACACCGTGTTTACTATGGGAAATGAAAGATTGTTGATTTCCTCCAAAACAAAACAATGAACCCCAAATTTCTTTTATTTCAAAAATACAAGAAGCAAGTTTCCATATGGAAAAGTTTGGCGCGATTTTGAGAACTTCAACTTTCAGTAAATTTTGTCCCCGAAGTGCAATCTACCTTAATATCTAATACTGGAAGAAATAAATTGTAAAAAGAGTCTCTGATGTAGTAGTTCAAAACAGACATTTCATGCAAGAGCTAATTGTCAATGTCTAATATCCATTGTCATTATATTGATTTAGAAATATTTTCAATATATGATTTTTATTTTATCAAGATGGGATTACATGATTATATGGGGTGTCACAATAATATGGTATCTGGTAGGGTGACATGATATATGGTATCTGGTAGGGTGACATGATATATGGTATCTGGTAGGGTGACATGATATATGGTATCTGGTAGGGTGGCATGATATACGGTATCTGGCAGGGTGGCATGATATACTGTATCTGATAGGGTGGCATGATATATGGTATCAGGTAGGGTGGCATGATATACTGTATCTGGTAGGGTGGCATGATATATGGTATCAGGTAGGGTGGCATGATATATGGTATCAGGTAGGGTGGCATGATATATGGTATCTGGTAGGGTGACACAATATATGATGGTATCTGGTAGGGTGACATGATATATGGTATCAGGTAGGGTGGCATGATATACTGTATCTGGTAGGGTGGCATGATATATGGTATCAGGTAGGGTGGCATGATATATGGTATCAGGTAGGGTGACACAATATATGATGGTATCTGGTAGGGTGGCATGATATATGGTATCAGGTAGGGTGACACAATATATGATGGTATCTGGTAGGGTGACATGATATATGGTATCTGGTAGGGTGGCATGATATATGGTATCAGGTAGGGTGGCATGATATATGGTATCAGGTAGGGTGGCATGATATATGGTATCAGGTAGGGTGACACAATATATGATGGTATCTGGTAGGGTGACATGATATATGGTATCTGGTAGGGTGGCATGATTCACGGTATCTGTTAGACTAGACATATTAGTGAATACAGTGAGCTCAGAGCGTTAGAGACCCAATGTTACATCATAACCATACGAGGTCTTACTCAGGAAGAGAGAGTTGTAGTCATCATTGCTCACTGAGACATCAATAACTTGTCTGCTAATTTCGTCTCAAATATTAATAAGATGAAATTTTGGATTCAGGATGTTACTGTTAGAGGTAGCAGCAATGTAGATAGACAAACAGATCAGCTGTTGTGGGTGCGGTCTTATCTCCATTTCCCCAACTTTGCCTATTAGGACAGGCTGATAAGACTGATAGTGATAATAATCATAGTCTACAGCAATGTAAAGACTGTTTAATATCAGTTACCCACATTGCATAATATAGAAGGAAGTAGGCAGGAGAGGGATGCAGATTGGAATGGCTGGATCGTAATTTTGAATGTGTCGAAATATTACCAATGTATGCTTTTATAAATTCAACAACTGGAGAGAAGTGGAAAGTTAGGGGAGGGGTGGGGTGTAGATGGGTATGTCTGAAATGTTCAATGTAAAAAATATGTTCAAGTGCACATGAAAAGCTATTTGTTACAATCATAATAAGATGATCAAATCATTTGAATAAACCTTTGTAAGTATAATTGTTAATATTTCGAAAAACCATAAATATCTTGTGAACTTCCCGAAATGGGCCTTTATAATGATAAACACAGACTTATTGATATTCAGTTAAAAGTAGAGTAACCATGGTAACATACAATGCCATTTCCACAGCTTCTTGATGTCTGTTTTGTACTTCATACAAATGCATCAGATTCAATAGTGGTCTTGGATTCTCAGGTTCTACATCTACAGCTCTTTGTAGGATCTTGGTGGCTTCTGGTATGGCTGTAAAATTGAGAAAAAAATACGATGTAACTCCAAGTCTGTAGCTTTGATGTAGTATTACATACAACTCAGCCGGCATGAAAGTATGTAATTCTAGTTGAAGCATCTTGGTTGCTTCTGGTATGGCTGTAAAATTTAGAAAACTATGATGTAATTCTAGGTCTGTAGCTTTAATATTGTATTAATTTAAATACAACTCATTGTATTTGTAGAATCTTAGTTGCTTCAAGCTGTAAAATTAGATAAATCTAATGTAACTGTGAGTCTCTATACCTTCAACCTAGTATTAAACCTCAATATTCAAATCCATCAGGGGATGAGCCATACCGGTTAAGCATGGCCATTCTTTTGTTTTTAGGAACTCTTTGCCAGACAGCTGGTCAAACCGACAAATTTTATTTTTTTCGTAATCCTGATCCAATGCTTGTCAGTACATCTGTTAGGGCCAGCAATGAAAATGAGCTATTATGGTGGATGTTGACACAAATGAGCTGTTATGTTAGGGGGTCTAACCCTACTTCTAGACCCCCTAGCTTGAATACAAACTGTGTCATTCTGTTGTACAATCAGTCCACTGTTCTACATTCCTGCCCATCTATTTCTAAAGAAGCCTGATAAACATACAGTGTGAATGAATTATAAATCCATGTATTTGTGTTGAGTGGAATATTAAAATGAATGGATGAAAAAAAATAAGAATAAAACACGACTTTACAAGCAGTTTTTTTATAGAGAATGAATGATCTCCATTTTTAGAGACAGCATTTCTACTAGATGGTGATGTCTGTATCTAAGAATGGAGCCATCCTTTCCCTCATATTTAGGGGGTAATAATACATTTCCTCCATGGTTCTTCATAACTTCCTTTTGCCTGGCTTACATGTATGCTTCATTTCTGAGAACACATTTCTTGTACAGGACTATGTCTGTATCTAAAAATGGAGGCATCCTTTCCCTGATGTCCATCAACAAGGAAGTAATAACATTGTTACACCCTTTCCTGGTTCTTGATGGCATTTTGACATTATACATATAATCCACAGAGGGTTACTTTCCATAGTAAGATTTGTTGCAAATGTACATCATTTTCTTGTCTACTTTAATACATGTAAACACTAAACTGTGTCATTACATAGGTGAGTATCTGGAGAGTTGGAGGCGAGTTAGAATGATTAGTTCTTTAGAAAGTCTGAAGAGCTAGATTAACTTTAGTGAGAGCTTGGATATAATATTTATATGGTGGAATGGTCCCAATTCTCACATACAGCAGTCCTGTCTGTATATATTCTTAGAATGAAATTATCCAAATTTTCATTTCTGTGGTTGTGTAACATTCCATCACTTTTGTTACTGAGTTGTGATTAGTTATTATTACCATTGTTAAAATCATCTATATATGCATGAGTCCATGTTATGGTAATTAAGTATATGAAATGATATGTTTTCACTGCTGACCTTTGACCATTTTTTCTACCACCAATAATCATCATAAGGGTAAATAGTCTTCCAGCGAGGATTTGTTTCAAGTGGCACAGTCTTCAAGTACTATTAAGACATTCCATCCATCTCAGCTCAACAAACTATTCTTTTTTTCACTCACTCACTCACTCACTCACTCACTCACTCACTCACTCACGCACGCATGCTCACACTCCCCCCCCCCCCCCTCTCTCTCTCTCTCTCTCTCTCTCTCTCTCTCTCTCTCTCTCTCTCTCTCTCTCTCTCTCTCACCTACTTTATTAACTTTCTCTCTTCCTTTCACCACCTGTCTGTCTCCCCCTCTCTCCCTCATGTCTCTCCCACTCTCTCTCTCTCTTTCCATTGCAAGGTGTTTGTAAAGCATGGAATGCTGACTGAAATCAGAGACAGCAGACCACATTATCTGCCTGTCTGTCAGTTTTTATCACTCATCCTCCCTCTCACCACCTTCTGTCTCTCTCTCTCTTTCCATTACAAGGTGTTTGTAAAGCATGGAATGGTGACCGTCATCAGAGACAGCATATCACATAATGTCCCTGTCTGTATCTGAGGATGGAACCCATTCCATCTTCATTGCTAAGAAAATTAATAAACTAGACAACAAAACTAGATCTCTAGTCAACCATTGTCAACATCATAGCAGAGCTAGATTTGTGTGTCTCTCTATTATTTTTCTTACCAACGATGGTTTACAGTACACTTGCCATGCGCTGAATTATAACGATAAAATGGTCATTTTCATTCTTCCCTTGGATCATACTATAGGAGGATTACAGTATAGTTGATATGCTGTAGATTGTCAACAACTGTGAAATGCTCCTGCTCTATTCCTTACTTGGATCATACTAGAGGCGATAGTTGGCATGCTATGAACTGGTAAATTACGATAAAGAACTAACTTTCATCTCTTACTTCGATCATACTAGAGGTGATAGTTGGCATGCTAAGAACTGGTAAATAACAATAAAGAACTATTATTAACTTTCATCTCTTATATCGATTGTTACTAACGGTGATAGTTGGCATGCTACCGATAACAATAAAATGATAATTTTCATCTCTTATCTGGATCGTACAAATGGTGATCACATAATTATTAGTAGGAGTGACAGATTAGCCATTGTGGGCACGGTCTAATCTCCCTTTCCCCAAAAGGCCAGGCTGATAAGCCTGAACTGATGACTTCATTACAGTTTAAACTATGAGACGCTCCATCTCCGTTCTTTACTTGGACCATGTACTAATGGTAGTCATATCTTGTAAAACATCATGTGAGTTGTCGTTGAAAGATGATGTAAATACTGAATGCAACCATCTTCCGATACTGCTTTGTTCATTTATCTTTAGCAATATCAAATGATAGTAATCATCCAGTCTTTTTTATTATTATTACAACTCATTCCGTGTTTGCAGTTCTTGTCATATCTGTGTCATCATTACACCTTGATGCAATTCTTGTTCTTGTGATGTATTCACTGTTTTGACTAACTCTGCTTCCGTTGTTCATGCAACTTATTCTCTTCATCATCACAAAACAAGTCACTCTTATCCTGTTGTGTCATAATTACCATAATATATTCAGTTCTTGTTGTCATTCTCGTCACATATTCATATAATTGTATCATGTGATCTTCAGAACTTGATTATGGTCTTGTTCTTGTTACGTATACATCTGTTTTGACTAATTCTGCTCCCACTTTTCACACAACGTTCACTTAATTATTACAATATAAGTAATTTTTTATCCTGTTGTGCCATTATTACCTCATAGCGACGTCTCATTGTATTTACACAATCACTACGATTAATAGGCCTTTCCAAAATTTGCCATGGTGGCGCTCTACTTCCTGTCTGTGTGTACCTTGGGGGTATATATGGTATAGGTTACTCAGTTAATGATAGAGCACTGCTGCTTTCGTTGATGTCAGAACAATACAAAAAACACCCCTGATTTATACTTCTACAGAATACAAGGAACAAAGCTCTTAAGAAACAGTACTATGAAGTGATAATGCCCCCAATTTGAGTGAGGGTGCTGTATTCTCAATTTCCCGGCTGTTTGCAGTCTGCAATGGCCTATTCAGTTCCTGCTGTTCTTTTTGTTCATATTCCCACAGCCACTCACAATTAAATTTTTTTCTTGTCATTCCTATCACATAGTCACACAATTGTTGCAATTTAAGTCGTTCCAATTGTTCTATTAACATATTAGTACAAATTTCAACTAATTCAGTTCTTTAGGACCCATTGTTCTTGACACTTACTCACGCAATATTTATGATTAATTCTGTTCCTGGGAATTGTTTATGTCGCATGTTCACACAATCTTTACTACTCAGTTCTGCTTGTCAAATATTTATGCCATTATTATAACTTTATCTTTTCATGTTTTTATGTATCACGCAATTATTATAACTGATTCTGTTCTGTTGTATTTACCAAATTCACATCATTACAATTAAGTTTATTTTGATTTTGTTATAGTTATTTGGGAAATAAACTGAATTACTGAATTGCACACATACCATTACGAATTTCCACTCTTCTTTCAGCAATAATCCCAATGCCCTGTAGTATAATATTTCATTTGTTTTGCCCTTGTCTTCATTTTTTTTACATAAAAGAGAAGGCTCATCTAAACAACACCTATTTTATTCAAAACCTCTTTTCTGTTCCCAGGATCCCTAACTCTAACCCACATTTTTTTTAGTATGACTTATTTCTATATGTTTTATGCAACTCACCTCCAAAATCTCGTAAATTGTTACCCAGGAATGACAAAGCTGTGAATGAATTCCATGCATCATGAATTTCACTGCAAATACAAAAATACAAATTGAATTAAAACAGGTTTCCATTGCCTCAAGTTATTGCTCCATTACTGTAAAATACAGTCATGGGTGAATCTGTAATAGTCTCCACTACTCACTAGAAAAGTCTATCAGAGCTTCAGCCATGGTTGTATTAATATTATAGTCTATTTCTGACCTTATACTTTATACTTATTGTTTATTGATTTCTTTCCTTATAAATAGATTATATATTTTAAGAGTAGCTTTTCTAATTTTCTGATGTGACAACTATAAATGTTGGTTTGGCCTGTGACCATGTGCGTCATTATACATTGTATCCACATAACAAAGGCTATGTCACTACTGGTAGTATCACCCACTTGTGTAATCTACCATATGCAGCAACAATAATTTTAAACCATCATTAACCAGAGACGAAGGGCTATATAAACTTCCTGGCACCTGTGATTCCTTATTAGGCTCACATGTCCAAAAGGTCACATTTACAAAATAATCTGTTGACAAACACGGGTACAAATTTTCAAAGTTGAGTTTGGAACAAAAGTTCAATTCAATATTATATATAATAATTTTAGTTTATGTCTGTCATAGTTTGTCGATAGCTTGCTTTCCATAGTAATACTGTCTTCCAGAGGTGAACAAATCATTTTGTGAACTTTGTGAAGAATCCAGTGGTCCTGCTGAAAGAATTAGTGGTCCCAGGTCCCACTAATGTGAAAAATTAAATCTTACCTATGAATCTGTATATTCAGACAACTTTTTAACATAGTTATTAACAGTAAGGTACTGGTCCGACGGACCAGACAAGATAAAATTTGTGTGGTCCACCCAAAAAAATCGCTAGTCCTGGACCCAGGACCAGTGGATTTGTTCACCCCTGTGACTTCCAATGAGTATAGATTTCAGAAAGAACTGGAATATAATATACCTTTGTAAATACTTCATACCGTTTTGATGACGTAATAATTTGATCAGCAACTCAATGGCTTGTTTGTCTTTACCTTGACGATAGAAACAGGAATTTATGAACATTATCATAAACCAGTCAAAACTTCATTTCAAATACATCATTAAGTTTCTATACACACAACTGAACAAACGTTTACGAGAATTTTCAATCGAAACTCCAAAATTACTGAAACTCACCATAAATTGTTTTTTTAAAGTTTCTATAAATATTGAAAGGTAATCTGAAACTAGTTTAAAGTCGTTACATGTTGGTCACAGGAAGTAAACTATATATACACACTAGGTCTAATTCAAAACATTCAAAACATTTTGACTTCAGAACCAACAGTTCTGTTCTTTTATTCTACACTATTAGCACACAGGGTATACGTGTTTAAGTAAAGACTCTCTCACAGTCCTCGAAGCTTCACATAAATAGCTAAAACTTGGGTTGTTTTGTATGTATCTACTGCATAATTGTACTTATATACTAGTATCCCAGTATCCCTAGCCCTGTACTGTGTGCCCTCATCGATCACATAGGGCTAACAACCCAAGTTTTAGCTATTTATGCGAAGCTTCGAGGACTGTGAGAGAGTCTAGTTTAAGTACTATGATACTTGTTTAACTTTGATATTTTCTTTACCCTTATATGATGTATTACCTTTAGACTGTGTTATTACTGTCAATACCATGGTAATAGATTCTTTATGAGCTAGTGATGTCCTCTGGTAAATCATGGAGGCATACTCTAACAGGGCTTTGTGATGTTCCAAGTTTTCTCTCAGCAAACTCTGTTTAATAAGGAAGTAGAAATTACTATTTTAAACACAAGATTAGTATGACATCAATATGATATGGTTAAAAGTGATTATCTCAATACCGTCATGCAATGACATGTTATCATTTTTGTTCACATTATAGGAAAAGTCCTGTCAGACTTATTTCTGTCTTGTGTACACTTGTAGTGATTACTGCTATAAACTTGCATATGATTTGGAGGGGGGGGGGGGGGGGGGGAATGGGTGATAAAATAGTACCTCAGTAACTTACTCAACTTTAAAATCTGGTAAAATAAGCCCTACTGCACTGGGCATGTGTTTGGCCATTTTGGTTATTTCCCACATGGGTTTATGGGAAAATCTTGAATGATGACATCATATTTACCTAATCCTTTTTGTCTTAAAAATTAAGAAGAATGTCAACACAAAGAGATTGTGGTAAAATATAAATATTTATCTTAAAATCAAACTGACCTGAAGTGATCGAAGTCCTTCCGTTTTCTTGCCAGCTTGTAGGAAACTTCTACACAAACCAACCTGTATATCATGTAGTCTGCGTTTACTCATTTTGTCTCTTGAACGCATACATGTCGTAAAAGCTAAGAGGGCGTCACGCCCCTGTCGTATCTCAAGATATGTATCGCCGAGCCTGTGGAAAGATGACATGTCAGTGTTTTGACATAATGAACTGATGCTTTTACTCAGGTATGAAAGGAAAAAAAAAAAAATAGTTGTGTGTTTCCAATAACATGGCCTCAGAAAATAGGGTAGGTAGGTCAGGATTTTATTTCATTTTTAATTTTTAAAAATAGTGCTTTGACCAAAAACCAAATGAAATGTCAGTCAGAATAACCATTCTGTGATAGTTTGATGAAATATGTACATAGATATCACTGGAGCACGAAAAAATGTACAGGAAGGTCAAGAAGACAAAGAATTTCTTTCCTTTTTGTTTTACATTGTAAAAGTGTCTAAAAATGTTTAGGGTTGGCGGCTTAAATTTGGATTGGTCGGGTTATCGGTAACACACAATTTTATTTTATTTTGGAGCATTTTATTTTCAGGGCCGAAAGTAGCTACAATCTATCAAAGGTCAAGGGAGATTTTACATTGTGACCCCTAAGTTTATCACTTGCCTCTTGAATGTTGCAGTAACTATACATATCACATGTCACTACAAATGTACACAAATCATAAAATAATTATTATATCTTACATTTGATTGATTTTATAACTGTGTGGATAAAACTCATCTGCTTTCTTGATATAATCCAAAGCTTCGGTGATCCTCCCAGCCCTTCTGTAGACCCGATCTATAAAAAAAAAACATATGCAAAAATAGTCAAATTGTCTATTTCTTTATATTATAGTCTATTACTGACAGCCATTAATTTAGCCTTAAAATTACACAGTTTAATTTCAGATATTTATTTAAACAACAGTGACAGCTATTACTTCAGTTTTAAAGTTTGACTTCAGAACAATCTTTTTATCTGAACAAATAGAATCGCTCATTCCCTCCCTCACTCACTACATTCACTCTTCCAACCAACCAACCAACCAACCAATAAACCAACCAACCAACCAACCAACCAACCAACCAACCAACCAACCAACCAACCAGCCAACCAGCCAACCAGCCACTCAGCTAGTTCACTGTTGGGTTAATTACATATAAAATAACAATACCAAATACATCTACAGACTTGTACATTCATATACCTACACATGCCAATCAATGCTTCTTTACACTTTGGGTTTTCTTCTAGTGCTTTTTCATAAATTTCTCTAGCTTTTCTGCAATTACTTTCCTCTAAGTACTTCTTGGCTTTGATCATAACATTTCCACCATCATCATCAGGTTCATCATCATCAGATATTTGTTCAGCTTTAATACTGTCAAAAGAACAGATTTCTGTATGTCAACCAACCAACCAACCCACCAACCAAACCCACCCACCCATCACCAAGCAACCAACCCATCCACCCACCCACCAACAACCAACCAACCAACCAACCAACCAACCTATCCACCTACCAACAACCAACCAACCCATCAACCATCCAATCAATCATATACATTTCTTAAGTGCTGCTGGCCCATGGTTCAGTCTGTTAAAAGGTACAGAAACAGTCACTCCCCACTGAACGTTCACTTGAGTAGACATGTCTTCAAGATGGTTATGGGACTATCCACGGCAGCAGCTTAGCTAAAATTTAGGGAGACAATTGCAAAGTTTGGGAGCATGATTGATTGAAAATGCCACATGTATTGTTTCTGAATATGGTTGAAACTAATGCACTCTTGTAAGCTGAATGAAGGGTCGGTCCACTTTTTGTGTATGTATGGATGGACCAGGCTGGAGCTTAGCCATAAACTCATGTCATGTTTAAAACTGCAGTGGTCACAACAATTTCAAGAACACTGTGTGTTCTGATGAGATAAGTACTGATAGTTATGTGTTTTGTATTGAGAGTAGAGTAAGAGGTTTGTGGTTGGATCACCTGTGTTTCACATATGACCTTTGTGGCAAAATAATTGGAGGAAATAATTTCAAGCAACCAAACACAATCAAATAACTGTCAAAAACAACATGGTTTCCAGAATCCAAAACCATACACAGGAGTATTACTACTCAGCTGTCAACCCAAAGCAATAGGGTACAGAAAACAAGTACTCATTGAGAAAAAAGGTGAACAAGTGTCAGAAACACATGTACATCAGAATTTGACATTTGTGGCTACTTTCTGCACTTCCAGCACAACAAAAATTTCTTTCAGCTCATACCCTGGAAACATTTTTTTTTCTGTTTTGAGTCGGTCAGCAAATTTTTTTTTCTTGCTTTAGGCCAGCAACAATCAAATATCCTCCACCCCCCCTGAAATCAAATGGTTTACCCCTAAAACAAGCATTAAGATGTGTTATACCTGATTGTTTTCTCTGCTGGTTTGACGACAAGATCCAGTTTGTATCTAGCTGATCCACATGGAGGTTTGAAGTCGTCATCATCGTCGCCATCTCCTAATCCAAAGAATGATGCTGGGGCACCTTCAACATGAACTTTATAATCACTCTTAGTTGTTCCTTCTTTTTTAGATTTCTTTTTAGATTTCACACTAGTATCTGATCTTGATTTGTGTGCACACGCCCCATCACCATCTTTACTCTTTGATTTACTGGCACCATTATCTAATGTTTAAACAATATGCAAATTACCTCATTAATATGCAATTAAGCATTGCCTGAGCATACAGTACTGCTATATTACTAAAACCTTCCTGAGAAGAAAGGCAACTTACAAGCACCCCTACTTGAACATTAATGAGGCAATTTCCATAATAATGTACAGCAGGCTAATTGTCCTGACAGCCTGCTTTCTGTATAAAGAAGTCATGTAAATGAGCTCACATCATTATGCAAATTGCCTCAATCATATGCAAATAAGAGTTGCCCAGCTATGTCAGCATACGGTACGTACCCAGGCCATAGGTTACAGCTATGATCTTTGGAAAAATACCTGTAAATGACATTACATTAATATCATGCAGGTACTAATTTATGGTGTAAGTGTACAAAACATAACAAGCATGCAATGAGCTCATAAAGTCTGTTGTGGAACAAAGTTAGCTAATGAATAGAAGACAGCTGATGAATCAAAATATGCAAATTAGCTACTTAATATGCAGATAAATTTTAACAAAGAACAATACAATTATATTAATATTCTAGTGCCAAATGTTTTGTGACTGGTTTCCCCCTCATTTTAATGATCCACGCAACATACCCTAACTTATTTGGAAGCCAACATCACTGAACTGAGAAACATACTTTTCACACCTATTTTTGATGAATCATTTTTCTGAATTGTTGATTTCTCTTCTTTGTCTGTTTTCCTCATTTCCTCTCCCTCCTCTTTCTCCTCCTTCTTTTCTACATTTTTGCTTACTGTCTCTTCAAGTGGTTGTTGGTCCTTCATCTGAAGTTTTTCTTGGAGTTCCTTCTCTAGTTTTTCTTGCCGTTCTTCAAATTGTTTTCTTTCAATCTGTACTATTTCTTTCATTTCATCAGTCATGTGATGCACAAAGACATCAGATTTTTCTTTGATTCTCAAGACACTGTCAAAGGCAGTGAATATCCTGCAGCAGAAAATAATAAACACTTGAAAATACAAATGATATTAACAGTGATAAAGTTATTTTTGTTCCTTTATCACACTTATGAAATTTTTGACTGCTTCAGCTCACTGAGCATTTGAAATCTAGGTTTGAAGTGACTACATAACTTTTGTTTGAATCATTCAGACTTCATGAATGTTAGTTGTTTGATCAGGTGACCGAGTGGAGTCACATGACAGTACATCATTGTAAGTAGGTGGTAGATTGTAACCACAGTTGTGGCTGAGTGATGGATGAAGTTCCCAAATTTTGATGGACTCATGTATTTTCCTAGGCCAATATTTGTCTTCTCTGCCTAGGACTTTTGAATACAAAATGAAATGATATCCGTTACCTATATTTACATTTTGGTAATTCAATCACACATCAAAAGTTAATCACAGTCTTTATATACATTCTCATAACAGAGGTGAATGTGTAGCATAAAACTGGAGAAAATACTGAAAATATTGTTACAGTCCAGAGAAAGGGGTGAGGTTTAGAGGGAGTTATACAACATTAGCAGAAACACCTAATATATATATAATGACTAACACTGAAGTAAAGCACTTTCTCTATGTGCTACACTTCTTTATAGCATTCATATGAAGTGTAAAAGTATACTGTTTCATTGGTTTATTTACAAGCTCAGCATCTGGCCTTTCTAATGTGGTGAATTAGCAAATGAAACAGTATACTTTTACACTTGATATGGATGCTATAAACAATTGTGGTACATGTACATACAGAAAATGCTTTACTTTGGTGTTATATTTAGCTGCACTGCAATTTACAACCCATTGCCTTCATCCTGCCCGCTACAGAGAACCAGCTACTTTGTATTTAGTGCTTGACACTATATATTGTAAATTTCACCAGCAGAGTTAATTAGTGTCTTCAAGATAGCGACATAGTAGGAAAAGTAAACACATGTCTAGTAAGTAACAATGAGACTTTGTAGCAGTCCAGCCCGCATAATATGCAAATTTAGTTTACGCACTCATGCACTGATTCACATTGTAATTTATAGTGTTGTATACTGAAGAATTGTGAAAATTAACTACTATAATAATAATTGACAATTAAATTTATATGTATACATTTGATTTTCATTATAAACAATATCATGTTGGACTGATAGTTTGTGACAAATATTTCAGTGATATCAAAATATCTGACTTTATGTTTATGACACTTGACTGGTGTTCTTGTACGATACACATGTGACTATAACGATGTAAATTGGTTGATCCCTGTGCCATAAATTTTAACAATCACCATGAGAATTGAAGTAGTTTGTTTGTTTATTCTGCACACTACACTATGATAAGTCAAAGTAAAAGTCGTTACATTCTTTAACACCTTGATGTTCTTGGCAGCTATTATAAAAAAAGAGGTTTGTTTCCGTTCAATCTGATTAAAATTTGATGTAGGGAACTTACATATAATCCATTATTATACCAAAAAGGTACAGAAAAACAAAATGTCGACATTCTTGTTGTTTAAACTGATACTCCATACAGTATGCTTTCCCTACCACTTGAAAATTGAGAGCGGGCCTATGAATTTTGTCTTGCTTGATGGAATTTCTATAAATCTGCTAGTAGTTGTACTACACTGATGTAGCTGTACCCATATATTATACATCCAACATACCTATCTTTGGTTTTCAAGTACAGATCTTTAGAATCCAGTGTTCTAACTTCATTATGTTTTCTGTTGTAGTTTTCACAAAACAACTGAATTGAAAAAAAAGAAGATATTTAAATGTTATTCCCTAATATTTTTCTTTGTTCAGACAAGGAAAATATGAGTGACCTAAAGGGTCTTTGTCACTACTCATCTAGTGACTCGTAGTGACAACCCTTAGGTGACAAGTATTTTCCAGCTGAATAAAGAAAAATATTGCAGAATAACATAATTATACAAGCACCAGTAATATCAAAGAAAAATCGAGGAAAGTAATGGCATTTCTGAACGTTGTGACTCATATTTTCGGACACAGCAGAACCAGTGACATAAACATGCGTTGTCATGATATAGTCACACGTTGTCGTGGCATAGAATGACCAGAGTATATATTTCATATTTTTCGTTCTAAACGGCTTGTGCATGGTATAATATGAAGTATTTGCAATTTCAGACATCGTCACCAAAATCCAAACCAACCAATAGTTTGGTAAGTTGCTGCAAAGGGTCCCTGTATAACTGATATATTGTCTACATATCTAAAAGCTAGGCAGAATATCCAGAGTCATATATGTCATGTCAAGTAACTTGCGAAAAAACACCAGTGTGTTCACTTGCTAGTAGTAAGCAGGAATGAGACAAGTTTCATGCAAAGACATACAATGTACCTGTAACTTGTCAAAGTATAAACACCACATGAGCCCTGGATCCCATAACTCTGTTTACTGATAGAACGCTATACATTACATGCATTTACATACTGAGGTTACTCTTACTGTTACATTATAACTTCAATATATATAAACAAATTGATGGTTTCGTGAACCTACATCAGATGCGTATCGATTGTAATGGGTTTTTTTACCTAATTTTCTCCTTGCATGAAGTCTTTCCATGGCTCACTCTATTCAAGCAAATGCGCTGATACATTTTCACAAGTTATAACATGATTTGGAGTATGTAAAACAGCGTTGTTCAGTGTCCTGTCACTTTTCCAAAACTACTGGAAATTCTACCAGCTTAGAATACAAATCATTGCTTTAAAATTAATGACTGTAATTCTGTAAGTGTCCAATGATAAACTACCTCATAAACATTTTACCACCCACGCAGTTCATTTCACACTTTACTTTCATTTCCACTAATGTGTCACCAGACACACCTTAAATAAATCAAATTGATAAAATATTTTAAACAAAGCTGTTTGGTACTTGTCCTTTCAGTTTACTTTCGTTTCAGTCTTTTCAGCTATGTTCAAATTTCACTCAGATTAAGTTCCCAGTCTTCTTCCTGACAAAGGGGTGGGGTGGGATGGGGCAGGGCAGACAAATCTTCTCAGATTGTCCTAAATACATATCATACAGTTCAGTACTCTCCCTGACTAAGGGATGAGGGGACAGACAAACTTTCACTAAGCTTGTCCCTCTAATTCTTCAGACTAAAGGGGTGGAGTTGGGGTAGGAGTGGGGTGGGGCAGACAAATTTTCAATCAAAGTTCCTCTTAGACTAATACATATCATACATGTCGCTATTCTCCCTGATTAGTGGTGGGGTAGGCTAGCTTAGAGACTACGCTATCTGATTCTGACATTCTAGCTTGATTTATATGTTCTGGTAGACGACACTTTCAGTCCACACATCCAAGTCTCTGGACTAGGGGTCGGGCAGACAAACTTTTACTCACAATTTCTCCTCTAGTATATTTCATACATGTTAGTATTTCCTCTGACTAAAAAAGTGTGCAATCACCATCTAAATGAGATCAACATCATAACTACAGTTTTAAAGAAGCAAGCGGCTGGCTACATTGCATTTAAAAAACAGTAAAATAGACAAATAAATTGATACTGTGATGAATTCCATTTACTGTACACTTACCTGGAGTACGTCTTTTACTTTCCCTCCTTTCTCCTCGTCCCATTTCACTACCATAGTGAATTCCGGGAAAGACTCGATATGCATATAAAACTTCATCTTTGTTTTTTCTATACTGTCAAATCATGCCTGTTAAGAAGACAATATATTTCATGATTTTTTAAAATGAATTTCTACATCATGACAACCAGTGTCTATGTCATTGTTCCGTGATACTTGAAAAATGAGTCAAAACATTCAAAATCAATATTATTTTTCTTGATTTTTCATGAATTATGTTTGAGGTGGTATAATTATATTATTCTCTAATATTTTCCTTTCATTCAGCTGGAAAATACTCATGACCTAAGGGTTGTCACTACTCCTCTAGCAACTCGTAGTGACAAGGCCCCTTAGGTCACTCATATTTCCTTGGCTGAACGAAGAAAAATATTGGGGAACAATATCTAAATATTACTCACTTTTGCAAGTACAACAACTGTAATATCTGCTGCCTTGAGAGTTGCGTATGTCAAAGGATGTACTTTGTTACAAACAAAACCTGCAAATAATCTATAAACGACAAGGAACAGGACTGGGGAGGGGGAGGTATGGACTGTGTTTGTTTAATCTTATCATCCTTATTAACACTGCTAGGTAACAATGTTAGACCTATTTCTGGTTATCTTTACATTGCTGATAGCAAAGACAAAAATAAAAAATAATTCTTAAATTTTTCAAGGACAACAAAAGTTTGATAATATTTAACTTCATGAAGTTGTTTTCGCATTGCACCCAAATTTTCAAGTAGCTCACCAAAGCTTTCGCCAGGTATCCACCATGGCTTCGTCTGTGTTTTCTGAAGTCATGACACATGTCCATAGACCCTCCACCAACGTATAATCTCTTCTCGTCTTTTGCGAGATTTTATGTGTGATTTATGTAGTGTCACAAGGTTTTTACACCCAGGACAGGAAGTCTTCATTACCGCTATAGTAACAGGATTAATTAAACTTAATGTATGCAAACAGAGTTCGTTTCATTGGAAATGCCGCAGTTGTGTATCCTGTTGATGGAGGGTCTATGCACATGTCTGACTTCAGACAATTATCCCAAATTCTCAGAAGTTGGTAACGTCCCCTATCACGGTTCATAGATGGTTTTAAAGTCCGAATACGAATCGCTTCCTAAACCTTCACCTAAACCAGTCCAACTAACGGTGCAATACGAAGTTAGATTCATGAACTTAGACTGACTGTTTGCACAGACGAGTTTTCATCATAATATTTAACTTATACTGACTAATCAGTCATTTATACATTCATTAACATAAAATGATATCTCATTCTCACCTTGATAACTTTCTTGTAGATTTTACATCAAGAAAGATATTGAACAGTCACCAACTTGCAATCACACCTTGGTTAGCCTTCTGCTACTTCTTCTACATGATAAAATAAAACAAGATGGTTAAAAAAGTGAACATACAGCATAGTACATTTCAAGTATAGCATGTGGATGTTGTTTTTTTCAGATGTTTTTTGTCTAGCCAACTTTTGGGTCAAATATGAACAAAAGTTAGCATTTCCTAGCCTTTACTCTATGATGACACACACACAAAAAACAGTTTTGATCAATTCAACTTGCAATATGCAATTTTGTCTTTATTAGAAGGCACACTGGCCTATAGGAAAATGAAATAAGAAACATTTACGATTTACAAATGGAAATATTTTTTTTTCCACTACGAAGTTACCTTATCAAATGCCCCTGCTTTCTCTAACTCTCATATCATTCAATATATCATTCTCTCAAACCAGAGTTGATGTTTCTGCCATGACACTGCGAAATATTGATGTCTTGACTTAAGCGGTGCCATAAAGGGGCTATGAAGAGGCTATGGTTTATGACAGTGCAATATATATATGAAATATTCTTTGTGTGTACCCTGGTGTGCATGCTTGTATTCACTCACTATACCCCTGAGTGATTACACAGGAGTGCATACAACAGTCTACAAGATATATAGGGCTACTTCTACATTGTTATCTCATACACATTCTTTGGATGTTATGCTAGGTATAAATACCTAGACTACAAGTACTTTAATACTGACCCCTGTACAGTAACTCTTTGTACTCTGTGTAGAGTCAAATATTTAAAATACATTACAGGTAAATGTTTTTAAATTCTGTTATTAATCAACCATGCTATAAATTATGACGAATGACTCCTAATATTGCTGATAAAAACTAGACTTCAACACTTTTAAAATATCATTTATTCTGGGAAAGTTATTTCATATTCCATAAATTGTCTGAGAAATTATTTTACTGCATAATTAAATTTCATAAATTACTTCTCTTAACAACTTTTTTGGTGGTGAATCCTGAATTTTTGCTAATGTCTTGTCAGTATCATCAGGGTTGTACCACGAAAATTAGTTAAAATTTGGGGTTCATTTCCAAGGACTTTGTGTTGACTCTGTGAGCAGAATTTTTCATTAATTAGTAGCTACGAACCCAGACTCCATGAACATTCATTCTTATTAATACCATTATTGTACAATTTTCAATGCTAGTTTATACTTTACATATATTCAATTCTGTGGTTGTAATGTAAAGTTAAACCTCAAACTTGACATCACAAAAATTTTCGATGTTACTTGCTAAATGTCCTAATACATGTATGAGTACTCATATTGCAATCAAATACAAACAAGGTTTACATGTACCGGTATAACCAATATCAAGGACAGCCATGGTAACAAACACCTAAGGCTTATATAGCTTCTACTGTAGTCTGGTGTTATCCTTTACCAAATCTCAAGATCTCTCTTTATGGGGGTTAGAGATGATTTCATACCACGTTGGCATCTCGACTACTTATACTGGCTTGACAGTATATCCCAGAGACTTGGCTATCTGACTTGACATACTGGCTTGACAGTATAGCCCAGAGACTTGGCTATCTGACTTGACATACTGGCTTGACAGTATAGCCCAGAGACTTGGCTATCTGACTTGACATACTGACTTGACATACTGGTGTAACAGATATGTTCTGATGAACAACATTTTCAAGTCAGATAGCCAAGTCTCTTCTGAGTTACGATATGGCAAACTGCAGCTCCTTATCAAATCAAGAACACCACACGATAAGCTTAACAAAGTCATTAATACCCTTACCAAAAGAACCAGCTGTAAATAATGATTTCACTACAACAGGCTCTACTATTTTTTGAATTCAAAAACACTAGGTTTTCTATCTGTTCTGCTTCTTTACCTACATATACCTGTGGTCTTGAAGGACTAGCGAAGCTACATCAGCCATCCAAGCCACCAGTTTGATTTTTAAACTTTTTCCTCTTCACAAAAATTCAAAATGGCAGTTAGGTTTGCTGAGTAGTGAAGTAGCATTAGTCCTTCAAGACTATACATGTAGCTAGGCTGTGAATAACACCACCGAGATGACAATCTGCAACCCTTGTCAAATGACAAACACCACACAGTAACCTGGAAAAATATCATTATGCCAAGTATTCAAACAGATGCAAATAATGAACATAATTAACTTTGATATCAAAATTTTCCATTCTCCCATAAACCATCCCTCAATATCGGCTAATTTTATCTGCATTTCAACAGCCACGTCATCAATGTGACCGACCCTCATAAAATTCTGTACACCACAAACCAACCTGGATCATATCCTTATGCCAATGAATACCATGAGACAAGCTTCATGTCTTGTCAGGAAACTTCACAGCTATAGCAGAGGCATACACATCGACCGCACACAGATTTCAAAAGGCTTGCACTTTGCATCTCCATATTGCTGTTCTGACCTACATCCTACCCACCTACAGTATCACCAGCCAAACTGAAAATGATTTCTAACTTATCAACACAATGTTACTTGTTTGCTCTTTACAACACACCCACGTACCTATACTCCTACGCAGACATGGCATTCTGACCAATCAGGTCAGACTTAACTATGGTCCAATACCTAGACCTTGTGGCATTCTGGAATGTACTGTATTAATGTTTAACTTTAATTGCATACCCTGCTACACATGATTTACCACATGCTTTATACCAGTTACCTTTCACTCTACATATTTTACAGCTTTGAAATTAATTTCAGATCGAAATATACATGAACGTCGTTGTCTCTAATTATTTCTTTGGTCAAATAAAACAACTATTTGTGATAATTTAGGACGTATTTCCAAGGAAATATATTAATAAGTCTGATTGTAAGTCCATTTCAAGCTCTAAAGACTGCCAACGGGTGACCCACTTCCAGCATCTACAGATATGAAATGCCTAACTCCAACCATACATTTTGTAAGTAACATGTACATACAGTGATTGGCTGCTTTTTACAAGGTTTGGAAACCCTAGTAACAGAGGGGTAAGGTCTGGAAAATTTTGGAGGGGAACCCCTCGTAACAGAAGGGGAAATCTGGTAAAATTTGCATAGATTTCTATACCATGTACATGTACCATAATTGTGGTGGGGTACTCCAGTAACAGAAGGGGAAATCTGGTAAACCTTGCATAGATTTCTATACCTTGTACATGTACCATAATTGTGGTTGGGTACTCCAGTAACAGAAGGGGAAATCTGGTAAAATTTGCATAGCTTTCTATACCTTATACCATAATTTCAATGGGGAAGCCTAGTAGATTTTAGCTACTTAAAGGACTATGTTTCAATCCCAGGTCATTGCATTAGTATTATCTTAATAAGTATTACATGGGGTTATTCTTTTATTGTGATTTAACTTTTTTTTATATCTCTGCCAAACAGGTTTCAGAGTTGACCTACACTTCAATCCTACTCTGCTGTGGGCCTTCAACACCCTTTAACAAAAACACAGGACTATAAAAGTTAAATTAGCAAACTCATTCTGATGAGGATTGTTAACTCAAGACACAACAGGAGTAGTCTACTTTGACAAAGCAATAAAGTGTGTACATGTAGGGGTAGACTGTAATATGTGGTGTCACTCTGCCCTCACTGGCCAATGTGTGAGGGCACCCTGTCACAATGTACATGCATGTACCTTACAGACTAATGTAGGGATGTACGGGGTAGACTGTAAGATACATCCAGTAGCCGATGTGTGAGGGCAGCCCATCATGATGTACATGGATCTTACAGATTAATGTAGGGGTAGACTGTAAGATGCATCGTGTAACTCTACCCTCGCCCGGGTGGCTAATGTGTGAGGGCAGCCCATCAAGACGCACATGTACCTTACAGACTAACGTAGGGGTGGGGTAATCACACCCTCCCCCCTCTATCATACTTTTAATCCCTGTTATCTAAGTGGTTGAAGATTCTGTGTACTTTTGAGTAGCCTAATGTCTACATGTAGTTACATTGTACTTAGGGATTTTGACTATCATTTCCCAAACATCACAACCAGTATTTCGCTAAATGTTTTTTTTTACTTTATTGAAGCTACGCTATGGACAGAAGATGGTGCAAATTCTAATTGGGTATTATTATATGTTATCACATGGCTAGAACTTCGAAGCAACTTAGAGATTAAAACGGCTGCTATTATGAATATTAACGAACCTGTCTCAGCAGACAGGTGTAGCCAATCACTTAGGGATAGATTTTATAATGGACATGTCTGTAGTGGGTCGAACGTCACGCTGCAGGAAATAACCTAATTCTAAGTTTTAGGTTTGAACAGTATTATACACTACCGTTACGGGAAATTCTGGTTATGGTAAGAGACGATTGTCAAAATCCTCACACGACTAGACACTAGGCCAACTTTTGAGTGATTTTCTCAGATAATATGTCATCTGAACTGAGCATGCTCAGATGCAGAGCATTATTGGGATTACTTTTAGTTGTGGTTACCTAGTCTCCTTGTAAGAATCTGGGAAACAGTCTTGAAAATTTATTGGTTACACATAATGTGGCAAGATTACTTACAGCAGTGACCATGCTGATTCATATATCTAATAATACCACATTTCCAAATTTCCTACTATATTCTTCAAGATAGTCTGCAAATTCTAATTTCCACTTGTGAAATGACCCAAGTTTAGGACAATCCATTACAAAATACTTGAAAAATTTATGTTTGACTACAGTGTTTTGATATTTGTTTCATGCTGATGATTAAATAGACAATGTAAAGTTACAGAGTAACAACGGAAAAATGATTCAATATAAACGAACAGAATTTCTGCAAAACTTGAAAGATTTCAAAGTATTTCTGCATAGCTAAAGATGCAAAGTAGTCCATTCTAATGGAATTGCTAGAGTAAAGCTGACAAAGCACCCATTGATTAAACGAGGAGGCGTTTCAGGACATGACCTTTGACCTGACCATAAGGTGAAATGTACTGGATTTAGTGGTTATGGCTAGGAATGTTTAAATGGTAGACAATCAGTATGGTTTAATTTATGACATTACAAATGAATACAATTTAACAATGTTTGTCAAAGGTGACATAAAATATGAACGAGGGAAAGGTTGAACAAGCCAAAGACAAAAACATTGAAAGGAACTTTGACAGGTATGTTTTAATGCATTTTTCTAAACTCATGTCAACATAACAATTCTAGTTTTAATTTAATCACAACAGTTGCAGCCAGTGTGCCGTCTAAGCCAATTTGATGCACCACTAATGTACACAATTTCTAGTGACGCACCAAAATTTGGTGTTCCCCTATCTCTTACATTTAGTGACGCACAATAAATCCCAGTTTTTCTCATTTTGATTTATAACTACAAAATTTGGCTATCATTAGAGAGCACACTGGTTGCAGCACTGACCCTGTACATTAGGTTAATATACACCTGCTACTGTACAAGTAAATATACTGATTAATATGTGGTCTGATTTTCCTCACACACTAGAATGTTGATGAGTCATTAAAGTGGAAGGCCATAAATTGCCTTGCACATTTGCAAACAGGAAGTGGAAAATATAGCACCCTCTAGTGTTGAACACCAATGTGGGGGAATAACATACACTACAGCATATACCAAACACTGCATGTCCCACTCCAACAATGGGATTGATTAGAAACATTTCATTGAATGTTGGTAATTGGAGGTGATGTCATGGATCAAAGTATAGCAAATAGCACAGAATTACTTGGCAAATGCGTTTGCAGTAGTTAGTTTTGTGATGATCCAAAACTTATTTTTATCTCTTATGCCACACCAAATGCCCTCATCATGCCCTCTGCATTGGGAGGAAAAATGTCATGTATGAATCAAAACCAGAAAACACCAATAAATCAAGCCTTGTGATTTTGTTATTTGGTTGTCAGTGAACATGAAATGGTCTTCAGTTTGTACTGGATTTAATCACAGACAAGTAAGAAATGTCTATTTGTTTGTGGTTTAATTTACTACCAAACCTACTCCCCAAGACTATCGCATTCATTGGTCAACAATTTCATGATGTGTTAAAATTGGAAATACCTCCTACACACTGGGTTTGAACAAAAAGTGGCAATTTTCATTTTAAGTATGCACAAATTTCAAATTATCACTTTTCATTTAAAATTTTAAGTATATATTTTTTTTTAAATATCTGCCTTATTTACTTACTTTAAATAAACTAATCTAACGACACAAAAACAAAACAAAAACGAAAGTTAGGATCACAAATGTTCCTGGACACTTGGTTCATAGTTGAAATGAACTTTTCTACTCATTAGAAGTCAAAATTTTCATTTGCAAAAATCACGTTATTATAAGAGGAATTACAAAATGATTTTGCGACTACGGCGACTCAAAGTGATATGACCTGCTCGGGGACATGCTGAGGACAAGTGATGACGGCCGACCGGCTTTGACACCAATGATAACATTTCGTGAATAGCGCCAGCTATCAAATGTTTTGGCATGACATGTTAAACTTCAGCGAATCGGTAAAAGTTTTCGGATTTCAGTGGGTAAGTTTTTCTACAGATGTATATTTTTTCCCGTTATCAAAAATAGAAAAATAAAAATATGTCCTCCTTTTTCCGTGTAGTTTTTGTCGACTGCCAAATAAGTATTCAAGAGACGTCAAAATGGTGAAAATGCAATATAAACACACATTCTATCTCTTTTTATATTCACGCTAACAGCGTTTTTTTAAATACGTAAGTTAGATATATTACTAGGGTGTTCTTTGTGTAAGGATAATATTTCTGGTCACCAGAGACACTGTACCCAACGCTCCGACATCTGATTGCCAAGGCCTTGATCCGGACTCTCATCTGAGTAAAAAAAATGTCAAACACATCGGACGCGACGCTGTTTCTCCGGACTTTGACCCCATTTAGAGATTCCGTGAATCTACAAGATATCGTGACACTTTTGTGGGGGAGAGAAATAGCAAGCGGGTTCGTTGCCAAAGAAAGAACAATGTACATCCATACCTGATACAGTGGACGAGAGATTAGCAAAACAAAAGTTACTCGGTGAAGTTTACTTGAATCACCTGGTCGGCCATGTTCAGAAGAGCATTCTGGGTAAATTGTCTGAGCATGTCAGCCCTCCAATACCATTATTTATATAGGGGTGTTGCGGTTTGTATTCTAGCGCGGGTAGAAAGCAGATTTATTTGCATCAAATATGTTTGAACGTTTTGCAAACTAGTCATATGTATGTGTTAATATTAAAATTAGGTCCCTAAAAAACTTTTATTACGGAAGAGTAAGCTTCTTTTTTTGAGGTAGAACTAGTCCCTGCCCCATACGTTACCGACGCTAAGTGGTGACGTCATTTTTGCCCGATAACGTTCTCCACCCATATGTTGGGTGTGCCGGTTGAAATTGAATGCAACATAATCAGCACTACGCTCATGAATTTTATCACAGCTGAGCGAAAAAGCGTCGGGTGAAACACCGGTAACATCACATTTGAAGGTATGTACGATATGTTGTCAATACTTGGACCAATTTATTTGATAATATATCCCCCAAGACGGTGAGAATCCGTTCACCTTTCGACGAAGGTTGTTGTCCGGATACACGAGGGCGGCCGGCAGGTGTTATGGGTAGGGTGTCTACGAACTGTGTTACGAAAAATGCTCGTGGTACATAAAAGTGCACTGCAACCAACCCCCCTGGAGTGAAATGCTTACCTAGTACTGTTTGTTACAAAACATCCAGAAAATGTTCACATATTTCCATAGCCAAGGAATCCCTGCCCAGTCCCGAAAGTTGCACTTTCAACCCCCGTGAAAAAATCGTACCAACCGTCCGATAACCAGGAAAAGTGACATAGTTGTTTATGATTTGGGTTGAAATTTACCTTCTGCGATACGTTGTCGGTAACAATAAAACCAATTTCTTAGTGAAAACGGTAATATAAATAAATTATTTCAAATGTGATTTGCAATCTACGATTAATATCACGTTAGCTGTGTAGTATTTGTATTATTTGTACCAGCTTCACACCAGTACAAATGTATGTATGTACTAATGTAGGGATGTATGTTAGCACAACAATGAATTTGAAATAACAATTCAATTTTCAGTAATATGCGAAATGTAAATAAATCAACTGAATATTTGTTCATATCACTGAACTGTATCAAAATTAGTAATGTAAAAATGTTCTACTATATCATACATCAAAAGAATTTTGATGGAATAGATGGAATACCTAACATCTGTAATTTATACAGCAAACATAAGTTGTATGACTGTGTTATGGTACCCTGTCCAACAAAAATGTCACAGGAATGGTCTTGAAATGAGAATAGTATTTGGATTGTTAATCCAGGGATCTCATTTAGGTTACCATAGTTACAGTGTTATCTGAAATATCTGTATAGTATGGGTATTCACTATTTCTAAACAAGTAATTGACCTTACAGTTACAAAGTACTTGTACCATTTACAGATGTAACTTTTGGACTCAGAAGTTCAGAATGACCTTGTCTGTTTTACTTTGCATTTTGAAAGCAAAATCTGATGTAAATTAATATCAAGTTGTCACATTGTTCCTTATTATGGTGTATTTATATCCCAGATGATCAAAATATTGAGTAGGAATTGGTCAATTTGAACCAGAGGTACTAAGTATGTTGTGATGATAGCCTAAGATCAAAACATCAAAGTTCCTAACTTGGTTTGTCCATCTCAATAATAGATCCATGGTTTGTCCCACTCTCTCCTGAAAAGACCTAAAATGTCTTGAAATGGATTCCAGATCTGGTACCAAGTTTCTGACTGAGGATCCTAGGTTTATATTGAATAAGCAAATAATAATCACAAACAGTAAAGTTCTCATCGAATTTTTAAAGTTATAGTCCTGGGAATTTTGCAAAAGCACAGTTCACTCCAGGGTCTGCATATAATCACTGTAGTATCTCGTGTTATGTAGGCAAAAAAAAAGAGATAAGTTAGATAACGATCGGAAACCAGATACATAGTTTGCTAAGGTTAAAATACGATCAGACATTAGTGATCTTCAACAGCTCTCAAAAATTATCAGGAAAGAAACAATGGTAGAAAATGACTAAAAGTTTGATAGCAGTCACATGAAATCAATTCAGATATCACTAGATGTGTTGGTATTCGGTACAGACAGAATCTGTCCTTGCATTGTATTCTGTTCAATTATGGGTGTTCCTTGAAAATATATTTTGAAATAACAACTATATTGTTCACTGTGTTGTGACCTCTTTGATAACACAAAGGGTGTGAGGTAATATCTTCACCAGTTATACAGACACAGCACACCTTTACATTTAGTAGTTACCCCAGTCTAGTGTATTACCAGTAGCATACATGGTGCCCCACCTTTTGGAAATTCCTTTTGTCTATGAAATTCCACACCGCCATTCATTCGTAAATTTGCACATTGTCACCACAAAGAAATGCACAATCACAGTAACAAATCTTTTAAAGACCGGTTTTACAGAAGAACATGTTATAGGCAATGGTCAAGGTTGTATGTGGACTTTTAAGTATTCAAATATCTATGGCGATCATACTACTATTACCGTAGTACTAGGATCAAGGTACATTTCTGAATGAGAGCTGGCTTAAAAGTTAAAGCAGTAGGTTACCCAGTCATCGTAGTCAAATATTTGTCAAGGCTTGGCCTATTTCCATTTGACCTTACCTATTTTGTCCACATATGTGCAACCTGTCCTTCAGAAACAGTGAGAATGGACTACCGTACTTGAATATTAGGGGTTGTGGTCCAAGTATTGGTTGTCAACTTGTTGGCACATTCCTATAGAAGTACACACACAACATAAAAGTTAGTATGAAGATTGAAGTAGCTATATCATGGATATGGGGTATTGTGTGTGTGTATCCAAAGGTCTTGTTGGCAACACCCCCTTTTAGTGACCTTACCTTCAGGAGGTGTATTTTACTATTGTTCTTGCAATTTTACGTACAAGTTTTGGAGTTGACAAGTTGTTAGAACTGTTTGTACAGTGAAAAGTAGTCAGAGATTAAATGAAGAATGGCAATAATATAAAACTACGGTATCACAATCTAGTTCACTCAGTAAAGACCAGTAGCATTTTGTGTTGGAATTCAAATTGATATGGAAGTGTACTCATATAATGAGGTATATTTTGTCAACAGTTTAATGTTTATTCTACTTTGATTTCTGTTATCAAGTAATGAGGAGGAAAGAATAGAAAGAGTCAGTTAAGTTGTTTGGGGGATGACTCATTAATTCAGCTGTAAAATTATAGAGTTACAGATACATGCAAATTAATTTATGGTTTTCGCAGCTTCATTCAAGTTACTGTCATCAAATGTATCTAGCCACATACATGTAAGGTAATGTATTTCTTTTCATCGCTCTTCTAAAATTATATCCATTGTTTATTGCATAACTCCTATATTGATAGACAGAGTATTGTATTTGAACAATAGCCAATAGTGTTACACAAACAATTGAAAAATATTTTGATTGTTTTTCAGAAGTTGGGTATTGTGTTCCTTTATTCCTTGCTCACAGTGTTTCGTTTAAGACTAGAGTGGTATGTTGGTAAAATGCACCAGAATTTCCTAGTTAGTTTGTCATGTTTCCACTGTACTATGTTTGGTCAAACTATTGCTATGTCAGATTAACCCACTTGCCCTTTTCTATTAACAGGGTTCCCATCCTTCGCCAAAACAATAATGGTCATATCCACCATGGCCAATGGCACATTTCTTAAATTTTGTAGAAGTTTTGTTTGTATTCTCCATTTCTTGCACCTGTGTCCTGCTAAAATCCCTCGTGGAGAACACTTGTGGTTGTCAGTGTACATGTACATATGTATATTGTAACCAACAGTTAGAGACTTGTCACATCTCACCATCTCAAGCCTACCTTTAGACTTGTCATGTCTTACTCACCATCTCAAGCCTACCTTTAGATTTGTCATGTCTCACTCACTATCTCACTCACCATCTCAAGCCTACCTTTACACTTGTCATGTCTCACTCACTATCTCACTCACCATCTCAAGCCTACCTTTAGACTTGTCATGTCTCACTCACTATCTCACTCACCATCTCAAGCCTACCTTTACACTTGTCATGGTCTCACCATCTCAAGCCTACCTTTAGACTTGTCATGTCTTACTCACCATCTCAAGCCTACCTTTAGATTTGTCACATCTCACCATCTCAAGCCTACCTTTAGACTTGTCATGTCTCACCATCTCAAGCCTACCTTTAGACTTGTCATGTCTCACCATCTCAAACCTACCTTTAGACTTGTCATGTCTTACTTACCATCTCAGGCCTACCTTTAGACTTGTCATGTCTCACCATCTCAAACTTATCTGAAAGGTAGGTTTGAGATAATGAGATCAAGATAACTCTGTGGGCTGTGTCAATAAACATCTAGTTATGAAAACAATTATTACCTTGGGGCTATTAATGGTATTGCTTCACAAGGTCAAGTCATGTGTATATATTATATTAAAATAGTTATTGAATTCTGACCTAATAATAATGATATTTATTTTTAACATTTGTCACAAATACAAAAGATAGACAGATGACCTTAGGAATGAGTCATACCTCAGTACCAGAACATGATAGCTAATATTAATGTCATGACTCTCACTGTCGGGTATAAAACCTCCACCCAATAAATGATTAATGTTTATGTAGTAGGTGCTCAGTAAGACAAGGTATCGTTAGTGGAGTAATGGTATGTTACTATGTTCTCTCTCTCAGTATAAAAACTCCACCCAGTATGTGGTTAACTTATTGCGTTGTCGACTTAATGCATATTTATTGTATGTTTACTGAATAAGGTATAGTCCAATGAATTAAGTTATTAGTTAGAAGGTTAATTCAAGAGCACACCATTGTGTCACATGTGTGGTCTCTACAGACTAGTCCACAAAAGACTATCCTATGTGAAGACTTTAATAATATAAGATTTTCTCAACCTGTGTGCCCTGAAGTGAAATCCTTATTCAGAATGCACTCAGAAATAGCTTTTTCGAAATCTTAATAAATCGAACAAGGCTGCTGGAATATGTGTGGGAGATTTCTGCTTGCTTACTTGTGCTAGAAATGGCCTTTGAAAAACCTTACTTTATAATGAATCTCTCAAGGTTGCTAGAAAATATTCATAGGTTAAGGCCAAAAAAAAGAGTTGTTTCTGGTCAGCGTGTGCATCACTTAAATACCCTCATGTCGTTCTTTTTTTTTAGTTTGTCCAGCCCATGCAGTCTGCAGATCCGAGGGGAAACACAAAAATAACCCTCCCTACTTCAGTGAAGACAACTGTAAAGTCAATCATGAACAAGCACACACACTTGCTCTAAAGTACTAAATAAAAAGAACAGTACCTGCCATAAATAGTAGATTGAGTGACAGGTTTGTTGAGAATAAAAAAAGAAAATCACATCGTCGCACCACTTTAGACAAAATGTCCTGACCAGAAACAATTTTTTTTGGCCTTCTGTGGGAGATTTCGGCCTACTTACTGTACATACATGTATTATTACAGTCTATCAGTCTATTGTCATCCCCAAACCCACCCATTGTTCTCATTGTCTATGACCATAAATCTAATTTCTGATGAATGAAATCTGAGGAGAAATTCTCTTGTTGTAAATTTCCTGTACAATCAAGGTTGGCTGTAACAATTAACTAGAAACCCAGGAAGTCAGATCACACAATAGACATTAGCATATTTTACATAGCTACTTCCTTGTATGTTGTCGGGGAAAATCTACTTGTGCATACTCAACATGGTACTGTGCTCTTTATTTAAAGGTCAAAATGTTAAATTTGAAATACTTAATGATATGGTAGACTTATCTGTCACCCTTGTTACTATACTATTGTCTGCATTGTATTGTTACAAAACGTTGTACACTACAGAATTGCTTTTGGATTTGATAGCTTAGCTGTTGTAATACCAAGTCATGCTTTCTCGCTAGCAGCGTCGCTCTTATGGAACAGTATACCACTTGAACTTCTTTGTCACTTGCTGTCGATAAATTCAAGAAGGATGTGAAGACACATCTGTGTGGAAGAGCTTCCTAACTTTTATAACTATCTGGCATTGTTCATCACCATGGAACATTGCATCGCATCGCATTGGATTTTGGCACTATACAAATTATTCGATTGATTGATTAGCCTGGTATTAAAGGGGAACACCACTCCAGGAAGTAAAGGCATTTTAGTGAACTTTGAGTCTTGAGAGTCATTTCATAATTTCACATCGCAGAAACTTCTTGCAATTGCCGAGAAACACCAAATTGAGAGTGTTGTTTCACATTCATTGTTCTGTGATTGACTTAGCACTGATCCAGGGTTACCTCATGGAAGTCAGCAGACATACAAAACATACGTGATATGGTACATGTAAAAAGTCTTTGGACAGGTTAGTACACAACTCATAACTGTACATACATGTACATCATCATACTACATGTATTCTTGTGGTGCTTGTTATCTCTTTGAAGGCTGGGTAACTTTAGAGTTTAAGATGGTGACAAATGATACTGGGTTTGAACCCTAAATTGACATTTAACATATTGGGATCTGAGAAGTCTCAGGGTAGTAAAAGCCAGTTGGGTCTACCATTAACTTGAGTTACCAAGTTAGGAATTAATAGACAGACAACTGGTATTCAAGAGCTACAAGGTACAACCACCTGTTAAGTTGTATACAGGTGTTTATTGTGTGTCTGCTAGGCCTCTTGTACTAAGACCTTGGATCTGTACTCTGAAGGTTGCCAAACAAAAGCTGAAGATGACAGTACCCCAGGTATGCAGCTCCAGCAATAGGCCATTCGAGACTGCAAACAGGAAATTGATAATACAGCACCCTCGCTCTAACTGGGGGTATCATCACCTCGCAGTCACAGTACCGTTTCTTAAAAGTTTTGTCCCATGGTATTCTGTAGAAGTGTAAATCAGGGGAGTTTTTCGAATTGTTCAGACATTGAGGAAAGCAGCAGTGCTCTATGATTAACTGAGTAACCTATACCATGTATACCCCCACAGACAGGAAGTAGAGTACACCACAGACAGGAAGTAGAGCGCCACCATGGCAAATTTTGGAAAGGCCTATTCCTCGACAGTGCCTATGGCTCTATTATGTGACCTTTGGTCACTTTAATCCTTTTCAGGCCAAGTTCTTGTAAAACATACCAAGTAATGGCTGTGGCAGGTGTAGGGTTAAAAGTTATCAGAACTGCTTGAGTTTAGCAGCTACATGTACACTCGGCTGGAACAACATACTAATGGATGCATAAATGTAAATAAAATATACATGTACATTTAAATATGCAAATTTATGCGATGATGTCACTAGTCTATATTTACATGTATTTAGGTTAGTAAATAGATACAAAATGATTGTAATGGAGAAATTTGATATCAAACAGCCTGTGTATACTTACACCCAAATTTCTTTCATTATTGAAATGTGGAGGAATGGATTGATTACAGTATCTATCCGATAAGTAAATCCATTGCACAATTGTTTTGGATAGTGAAACAATGCAACGTGTACATGTACAAACATGCCTAGTGTATTTTTCAAGTATGATTGCTGATGGTCAGTTTAAATTTCAATAGTCTAGGTCCTATACAGTATTGTTATGTTACTTACCATTTACACCTCCACTCATGAAAGTATGAAACCATATTCGTATCCAGACTAAAATTTCAACAGGGAAATAAAAGTGATTAAGATAGTACATTTCTATGTAAATGAAAAGAAATGTAAGGTAGATTATCAAAGTTGACTTTCAAATTATATTCCAAAAATTACAGATTAGAATTAGAGGGGCATCTTCAAAAAAATAAACTGCAAAGTCGTGGCTCAAAATGAACAGTAATCCCATGTCCACAGACTACCAATTTTTGTCATGCTTCTACCATAATTTGCAGCTTGTAGCCTGCTCAGGCTACTACCAATTATGCGATGATTTAAAGGATGGAAGATTTATGGGCATGAAAGTAATTTAATAACACACATATTTCCACTAGGACTACCAAAGAAAAACGTTAATTTTGAGCCCTGATTAAGTAATCTTTGCCAGATTACCCACAATACTTAAAAGATTTTGAAATAATTCCGAATTGCCAAGAGATAACTATTGTTTGTACTATGTGTAGTACCTGCCCATAGTTGCCATGGCAACAATTTCATAAAACTAGACTGCAATTTAATATGAGTTAGATGAAAAGTTGATGTGCAGATCTATATTTCCTGACAGTAATGAGTTGCTATGTGGACCATCTCATCATGAATGACCTAATTTCATTGTATCATTTATGGATAACTAAGGTCCACTAATGAAATAAGTGTCTATTACTTTCTTGTGGTACACTCTGCAATAGCAACATTTGTATATAAATATATCAAATCATTTGGGTATTGGAATTGTACATTTGAGTTTTGATTTGTCATTATTAAATTTGTGAAATGCTAAACTTTTCTGTTACTTTGTTCAAGAAAACTCGCACTCAATCTCCATTCAAATCAAGTAAAAAAATGAGGGGTTGTCGTACAATTTTTTAAAATAGGGTTCAAAATGATATCAATATTAAGCCATTCTAGAATCCAATATGGCCGTAGAATCCAATATGGCCGACAATGACTGTGTTAACTCTGGGAAAATAAAAGATTGTCGATTTCCCTGAAAACAAGATGGTGAAACCCCAAAATGTCTTTTATTATTTCAAAAGGACCAGGAACAATCTTTCATATGGCAAGGTTTGAAAGATTTGAACAACTTTGATTTTAGGAAGACGTCTCCAAAGGTGCATTCCTTTCCTTCTTTAGCAGTATTTATAGTTTCATCAATTTGTTAATTTTTGGGGAAAATTGTATAGTTGTAGACAGTACTAAAATGGTACAAGTTTAGCGATCACAAATTCATTTTTCGTATTCTGTCAAAAAACATGTGTGTCAGACTATAGTGAATTTGATGAGTCATTCTTATGTTCTTCTGCTATACTTTAAATAATAATTACTTTAAATCTGTCATGTAAAATATGAAATTTCCTTTGCATTGACAGGAACTACATAACCACATAGATTACATTTACTAAAATAAGAAATCCATGAAAAGCAGAGGTTACAATATACTAATAAATACATGTAGGAGTGATTACATGTGATTAATGAGTGGAATTGATCTTGGCATGAAACTAAACTTAAACCTAGTACTACATGTATAACGGTTCTTTTCGCGACCAAAACTTAAAACTGTTTGTACGTGTGCATATGGTACTGTGAGGTGACGGCCACTTTGACGCCTTTAAAGGTGTACATATACAAATGTCTACATGTATACGTTTTACTGTATACCAGTACTAAAAGAAACCAAACAAGACCTCATCATCTCCACAGTATGACAGAGATTTAGAGACCGTTACAATGCAGATCTCTGAATAACCGTCAGGTTATACAGGGCAATGATAGCTCAGTAACTGCACATATGCTAGTCTTGATGCCAACGTGAGTGGAGCCTGGAGGTTTGATATCGTAATGATACCATATAAGAACTAGACTGCACATTTGCTAACAGGAAAGCTCCATTTGTCTCCTGTTTATGACGCATCCCAGTGTACATCCAAAAATATTGCATCTCCAGTGTCAAATATGGCGTCAAATATGCACAAATAATGCATTAATGCAACCTCAATGTACTAATTGATGTTTATACTTTAGGGAGCAGTATATTAAGCAGGTAATATATTGCACCTGTTGTCCAAAGTATACATGTATGTATTAATATGTAAACATTATTGTCCATGCTTGTGAAATTACTCTTTGAAATAACTCTGTATAGCATAGAAAGTCAATATGAATAGGGGTATTAAATGTAAGAATATGACAAAACCAGCAATATATGAGCCAAGATGATGACATTGATATGAAAACCTGTTATCGAAACTTTGGCCTTTAACTGAATTTCTGTAATCTTAAAATCATTTTAGATTGTACACAAATCAAGCTGCCATTATTGAAAATAACATTGCAGTAACTTAGAGAATATATTAGACAATATCATTTACACTAGACATTATTTATGTATATGATTTAGTGGGTGTGTACATGTATATGTGTTGACTTGGTGCAGTGGTGGACGTCATATTTATATAATATAACAAATGATTCTATTGTCATTTACACTTAGGGTCAATCAGCACAATGTCACACAAGCTCAATAAACGAACTTCATTCGTTTAGGTCAAACCGCCTCCTTTAAATTTACGATCACAAGACGTGCGACATTGATTTGTTTATATATGCTGTAAACTATGGTAAAAATTGTAACTGTCATGCCACTTTGATGATACACTGTCAAACAATGGTAACTGGGAATCCAGCACTGTATATCACATTTTGATCAATGTTATCAACATCTCATTAGTAACTACAGAACCTGTTATCATTGAAGGCATGAATGTTTTTGAAATTTGGTTAGAAGTGTGAAAATCAAGTTCAGCAATCGCATTGACGCCAGACCTCCTCTGTGTGACACTGTGCAGTCATCCCTTAGATCAGAAAGATATATGTAATGTCAAGCTTTGCACAGCCTCGGTATGTTCTAATGTTCCACTGGTACCCTTGTTCCTCCTTATGGTGACATACTGGCTTGACAGTATAGCCCAGAGACTTGGCTATCTGACTTGACATACTGGTTTGACAGTATAGCCCAGAGACTTGGCTATCTGACTTGATGTACTGGCTTGATAGCCCACAGACCTGGCTATCTGACTTGATATAATAGCCCAGAGACTTGGGTATCTGACTTGACATACTGCGTGACAGTATAGCCCACAGACTTGGCTATCTGACTTGACATACTGGCATGACAGTACATTTTGTATAATGACATTTTCAAGGTAGATAGCCAAGTCTATGGGCTACCTGTTTGGTTCCAGGGTTCCTCAACCTTTGCCAAACACTATACACACATGTAGCAAACCAATGCTATAGTCAGATAAACAGAATGTATGTATTTGTCCTATTCATAAGTTATTATAGCGAGGCCTAATTGTGTATTAGCGAATATACAATACTAGTCAATGGCAGCCTTTTAATAGTAAATTGATTTCAGGCGATCTGTCAATTTAGATTCATTGGTCCATTTGTTATCTTTTGAAATACATAGTTATTTGCTCAGTTCTAACAGGCATTTATAGTGAAAGAAATATATACATTACATGTATTAGGGCTGATGGCCTGTATATCACATGAATAGCGCTGATATTAGTGATAATGAAATAATAGTAAAATATATAGCTATAGGGAAATATGCATCATAAATGAAAATGGTTTCTTTTATAACGAGACGATCTTTGCAGGATCATTCTCTACATTATTATTTGCATAGGAGAAGTTTTGAGGACAGATTTACTAGATTTATCTAAAATTGAATTAATATTAAACGGATAAAACATATAGCTATATTATATTTATGAACCTGTATTGAGCAGAAGTGAACTGACAAAATGAGTCATTGCTTTCATTTGTAAAGAATAAGCAAATAGCCTTGAGGGTTTTTGTCTATCAGATGTGAGTTTGTTGTTTGTCAGAACAGAAATTTGGCTATCTCAGTATCTGGCTTGATAATGTCGTTTGCCAGAACAGCCTCTGTGGAGCCAGCATAAGGAGCTACATGTACAATGTAGATAGCCAAGTCAAAATCTAATCAAAACTAATTTGGCTACATAAAATTACATCCAAGTCAGTGTTTCATTACAGCAGGCTAAAATGTGATAACAACAACCAGCCTAATCAAGAGAAATTAGTTTGGTATAAATCCATGAAAAACAAATTGTGTTCTACAGTTTACATGTCTATAATATGGTTGCTGTTTAGTTTATTTCACTATCGCAGCAAGTTCAGGGAAAACCACATAAAATATACACTACATGTGTAGCTTCCCTTGACATAGAGATTGTAACACTGATAGTTACTACGTTTTGTTGGGTCAGAACTCCTGTACTGCATACCTCAGAGAGGTTTCAAGTGTACCAAATGACCTTTGACATGGACTTCATTCATCAAAGCAACTCCCACTAGAAACTCTTGTAATCAAAATCAGTGTCTTTTGAGAACATTGTAGTATAATCAGTTTGCATTGTAGTCTAGAAAGTCAATGTATCATACAAATGTATGTGTGGTGGTCTTTTCTTCTAGTCTCTCACTCCATGTATAGTCAAATGGACAAATTCTATCGACAATCTAGCCAAATCTCCTGCTGGGGAAAGGGTGAACAGTACGTGTGTCAGTAGTAATCTATCACACACTGACAGGTGGTTGGTAAGAACAGAACGTCTGCTAGGGAAAGCCATTTGACTATACATCATTACATGGAGGGAGAATTAAAAAACGAGCCCACATGTATTGTTTCTAGACTACATGTATGTGTAACATTGCTACAAAAGCTACATGTATGATATGTTCTGTACTGTGTACATATTTTCAGTACTCAGTGCTTAAAGTTGATAAGATTTGGGAACCAAACCCAAAAAAACTAGAGGGGGAGTCTGGTAAACCATGTACAGATTTCCATACTTCATACCATGATATCTTTCCTTGAGTGGCGTCCCCTTTAAAACAACTTTTATAACATGCAAGTCACTAAAGCTAGACCAGACCTATCATGTAACTGTTTGTAAAGTCACTGTAGACCAAGCCACCTTTGCCATGTGACAGTTTACAAGGCCACCCAGGTCATACTTGATATAAAAATTAGAATTGTAAAGTCCAGTCATCCTATTCTGACAGGTTTCTGATAAGAGGTGAATTTCTTACTGACAGTTGATTTCCGTAATATATGGTGGTATACATAAATGTAGATGTACATTCAGTCAATGAAATAGACTCTCTACAGTCTCAGGAACGTCACTAACAGAAAGGGCTGTTTTGCATATTGTAAATATTATTTCCCAATATTTTTCTTCGTTCAGCCAAGGAAAATATGAGTGACCTAAGGGGCCTTTGTCACTACAAGTCTCCTGATGAGTAGTGACAACCTTTAGGTCATGAGTATTTTCAGCTGAATGAAAAAAAATATTGAATATTGGAGATTAACATAATTATACCATCTCAAATAATATCAAAGAAAAATCAAGGAAAGTAAATGTAATGGTAATTTTGAACGGTTTGACTCGTAATGCAAACAGAGCAGAACCAGTGATGTAGACATGTGTTGTCGTGACATAGACACATGTTGTCGTGACATAAAACAACCACAGTATATATTCCATATTTTTTGTTCAACTTGGCTCATGCATGGTATAGATAATTATGCTTATTCCATTTCCTTACAGAAGTACATGTATATGTAACATCTAGCACAAGACAATACATACTGAGTCTGAGAGGATTACATCCGTGAAGACCATACCAAGATGGTTATCCTGACTAAGGTAATAACCTACTATATATTGTCTGACCTGTTTGACTCTGCTCCAAGATGATCCTATTGTGAAAGATTCATCATGGTGCTATAGGTGAAAGGGATGTGTACATATTGTGTGAAGACCAGACAGACTGACGATGTGTGAATTCAGTGGCTTTGAATATGAATAGTCTGTGCTAACTGTTATGTGTGATCAGTTTGTATGGATGACGAGATAGCTATTTAATTTCAACAGTGACCAGGGCAAGTTGTTGGCATTTAAAATCATATAAAGGTAAAAAAACTTGTGATTTCACACTGGTGTCATACAATCTTTGTACAATGTATGAATTTAGAGTGTATGTTCATAAGATGTAGATGTACAGACTATCACTGTATCAGATGACATGGTCCACCTGAGAGTAGTTATACTCAGTTATGTGGAAAAGTAACTTGTCAGCATGTAGGTAGATAGGTGACCTGTGAATTCACAGGGTATGAATATTTCAGTGCTGGCAGAGCAAATGATCAGTTTGTATGGTCTACTTAGCGGTGTTTTTACTAAGGCTGGGGCGAAGGTTGGGGCAAAGAAGGTGGCGATCACTCGGAACAAAAAACAATGGAAATAGAGGTGAATAAAGCATTCAGCCGCTTTTACCACATCAGATTTTAATCAGATTGCAGTGTAATATATTGTGTCTGGGAGGTTGGGCTCCCATCAGTATCGGAGTTATATACATGTTGTATTGGCCAGTTTGTACCAGTTTGTACCAATTTGTACCAGTTTTTATTTGTATACCTGCACTGTCGATCTTGTTGTTTTACTGAAATAAACTAAACTAAACTAAACTATTGGCTGAGTGAAGACTTTTATGTGGAGGTAATATCTGTGAGGAAGTAAGAACAATGAAAAATAACTGACAACTTTGGCATGCAGTATGTACTATCAGTAATTGTGAAGACGATGCCACTTGTTGACTCAAAAAAAATGAAACATAAATTATAAAGAAGTGAAACAGTCTGAACAATATGTCAAAGGCTGACTGACAAGTACATAAAAATGTCACAAATAGAAATATATTGGGTTAATGTTATTTTTGATACATGTATGTAATAAATTATATGATTGCTTGTAATAGTCTCGATATGGACAACATTTCAAAAATCATTCCTGTTTTTCCTAACTTGTAGTTTGTATACACAAATACCCACCTAGTAGAAAGAGGATTATACTAGCTATAAATAGATGTGTATTTATATTTCTCCATTCAGTGAAAGTTATCAAATACTTAATGTGTATCTACAAACATAACTCACTCCATAGTTGTTTTGTTGTTTACTCAGTTTAGTTCATTTGGCTTGTTGACAAAATAATAAAGTTTTATTCTCAGAAAAAATGTAACCTTCAGCAGTTAGGGTGAACAGAAAGTACTGATAAGAATGAATGTATAATGAATGCCAGGACCAGTGTGCCCTCTAAGCATCATTGCTAAATTTTGTTGTTCCGAATCAAAATGATAAGAACTGGGATTTCTTGTGAGTCACCACATAGTAAGAGGTAGAGGAACACCAAAGTTTGGTGCGCCACTAGAAATTGTGTGCATCATTGGCACGTCAAACCTAGTTACCTCACTGAAATGTTCAATCTTTCCAACCAAATTCATCTTCATAACACAAGACAGGCCAGTAAAGGTAACATATACATCCCTACAGTTAAAACGGAATATGGGAAAGAGGCATTTCACTATACATGTAGTGGTGCTGTTCTATGGAACAATCTACCCCTCATCCATAAGATCAGCTCCGAACTCATCGATATTAAAAGACATCTTAAGAATGTAGTCTGGTAATAATGTGGGTGGATATCCTTTAAAGTGAACTCTGCGTCTGTAACTTTTTGTCCTGGTTTTTCCCTTATGTTTGTTTGTTTTGTTTGTTTTTCTGTGTACGTAATCTTGCAACAGGTTCCATTGGGAGAACAGTGCTAGTGCACTGAAATGGTGTCTGTATATGAAAGATTATTAAATACATAAATGAATTGCCTCAGAGGGTACACTGGCCAGGACTCAAGTTTAGAAGTAGTCCCAGGGTACACAGATTACTAAATATCATATCTAGACTACCAATTTCTAAGGTGGTAAACCAATGGAAATCAATAGAAAACTGTAGCTGAATTACTAAATATCATATCTAGACTACCAATTTCTAAGGTGGTAAACCAATGGAAATCAATAGAAAACTGTAGCTGAATTACTAAATATCATATCTAGACTACCAATTTCTAAGGTGGTAAACCAATGGAAATCAATAGAAAACTGTAGCTGAATTACTAAATATCATATCTAGACTACCAATTTCTAAGGTGGTAAACCAATGGAAATCAATAGAAAACTGTAGCTGAATTACTAAATATCATATCTAGACTACCAATTTCTAAGGTGGTAAACCAATGGAAATCAATAGAAAACTGTAGCTGAATTACTAAATATCATATCTAGACTACCAATTTCTAAGGTGGTAAACCAATGGAAATCAATAGAAAACTGTAGCTGAATTACTAAATATCATATCTAGACTACCAATTTCTAAGGTGGTAAACCAATGGAAATCAATAGAAAACTGTAGCTGAATTACTAAATATCATATCTAGACTACCAATTTCTAAGGTGGTAAACCAATGGAAATCAATAGAAAACTGTAGCTGAATCATTTCACTTGGTTAAACCTGAAAGACTAAAAGTTAGAATGCCACCATAGAATGTCCTACCTGTGATTTCTCTGTCCAATGTTGATAATTTTGCATAACAGAAATATATTCTTTTGTTACCTAAATCACATACACATATAGCATTATTTGAAAAGAAAAATGTCAATTTATATACAGAGAAATTTAAGACCAAAATATGTAATAATGTACTATAAAGAATATCATCATAAACATCTGTGGCACAGTTTATTGGTGATGGATATCATAATATTAGGAATATGCATATAACAGTGAAAAACTTACACAGACAGATTGATCCCTTGTTATGTCCACTTATGTACTATGTTCTAGTGGAGTGGCTAAGTGGTTACATAATCAGGCCAACAACGAATCTTCCAGTCTCAAGTCTAGATGTTACCAGTCAAGGCTCAAAAGTAATGTTTTTTCTTTGGTAGTCCTTGTGAGTTATACCAATTTCAGACAGTGGCAGTCCAAGGATTGTGACCATTAGTCCTATATTCCTGAACTGAAAACAGAGTTCCCTCTAATGGAAATATGTGTATTATTAAATATTTTTGTGTCTGTAAATCTTCCATCCTTAAAACATCGCATAATCAGTGACTGACAGTCTGAGTGGGCTACCAGCTGAAAATTTATGGTAGTCCCACCATGACAAGAATTGGTAGTCTGTGAACACGGGACTACTGTTAATTTGGAGTCCTGTACTAGTGGTACCAAATCATCTGAGATCTTGATGATCTTGATCATTTTGATCTTGAGATTTGATGCAAAAAATATAAAAATGGGTCGAATATTCCATTTATAATTAATGTGGATATGAATTGCATGGAATACATTTTGATTTTAATCAGGAAGGGGTTAGTGCCCAATAATGAAAATCTTCAGATAATAGCTTGATTGATGTATAGTAAAAGTCACTATAATCACAAATACTAGAGTTGATTATACACAAATATAGTTCAGTGCAGTAATAAATGAGTTCTAGGGCAATTGTGTGAGTTGATTGAGGGATTATTGGCAACAAATTCCAAGATCTAATCACATTTAGTTTATAACCTTGTGGATAATTTATTCGTCTTTTACAAAGCCTGGACTCATAACATCCCATCAGACAGTAATCTAATCATTTCTAGAATGGATCTATGACATTGCAAGCAGATTACAAGATTGTTAGTGGTGATCTCAATCAGCTATTCTGAGAACAAGATGGCGCACAGACATTCTGCTATCACTGAAATCAAGATTTGGAATTGGATCTCCATCAAAATCTTTCCAAATCTCGGTACCTGCAATAGCTTTTTACCTTACATGTATACTAGAGGGACAAAATAGAACAAGAAAATCAGCTTACTGTAAACCTGGAAATTTCTGATAAAGACTTATTTTTGCGTATTTCGCTAGAAACAAAATTTAAAAAAATCAGTAGTGACTAAAATGACTTGTACATGAACACAATGTACCAGTCTGGTAATTAGTAAAAATTAATCTTTGAGAACTACCTGAAGACTATAAAATTGCACAATTTTCAAGTAGTGAAAATATCTAGGTTACAGTATTCCCACGTGTGCATATGTATAGTAATGCATGTGAAGCACATGGAGCAGAACTTATAATGTCAACCATGAAATTGAATGGTGCACCTAGGCAGTATACTCTATTTCAGGTACCGAGTATTGGCCCTCCCCTTTCTTATAATATAAGCACCCTTTCCACAAAGTTTCATCTAAGTATATCAAATAAAATATAACAAATAAAAAGTTCATTGGACAGACAAAGTGACAAATCACAACCTTCCTCCACCCAACCCACTTTGCCGGAGGTACATGTACTGTATAGTCTGGATGCCAACTGTGGTTTAAATTCTAACCACAGGTATAAATCGTTACGGTACAGTACCAGAGGTAATAAATATGAAGTTGAAGTTATGTCAAGGTCTACCTATTCAAACATTTTAGAGAAATTAAACATGTACTATTATATACCCAACTACTCAATAAAGTTAAATGAATGGTGATCTAATTCTGTAATTGTATGGGGTGATTGCCTCAGCATTGTCTTCAGAGCAGAACGTAAAAAAATGCGGTGCCCAAAATGTAGGGAATACTGCCTCAGTTGTACTCAGATATTGGTTGTGTGTGTGTTCACTTTAATATACTCTGGTGAACCTACTAACAATGGCATAAAATGGGTGTAGTCTTTATTTGGAGAAGGGTTGATGAAGCCACTTCAGTCCTGAAGATCTCAAGAATGACAACTATGCTTCATAAAGCTTTATTAATATGTAAGTGGGTTAGGTGGCTGTAGCGATTACTGTTTCATAAATAAAACTTTAGTCATTTTGAAACTACCAAATTGACATGGCAGGTATGAATCACATGGGGTGGTGTCTGTGTTATCCATGAATCCCACAGGTTGCAGTATTGTTATGCAAATTTGTATTGTAGGGTGTCAGCCATTTTGACATAGTTGAAATGGACAGCATAGTTTAGCATTACTTCAAATGGGTTATTTGAGTACACCAAATTATAATTGTACCTCCTAGACATAGATGTGATAATGACACAAATAGTTGATATTTATTGGTATTGAGTGATAACATTGACATAACCATGGTAATTTGATGATACAATTGACAGGCAAACAGTGACAAATATGTGGACTGTTAAAAGTAAAGGTGACCTTCGTACTCTTTTTACAACCAGTAGCACTGAAGTAAAACACTTTCTCTATGTGCTACACTTATTTATAGCATTCATATCAAGTGTAAAAGTATACTGTTTTAGTTGGGTTTATTTACAAGTCTAGAGCATGTGGCCTTTCTAATGTGGTGAATTAGCAAATGAAACGGTATACTTTTACACTTGATATGGATGCTATAAACATTAGTATTACCGGGAAAGGGAGCTGATACCAGACTAGCCCAGTATATGCAGTAACCGGGAAAGGGAGCTAATACCAGACTATATGCAGTAACCGGGAAAGGGAATCTTGAGTCTGTGGAGGGTCTATGCTTACACTATGCTTACACTAAGTTCAAAGTAGACTTTGATATTTAGATAGCTATCTGACTCAGAATAATTAATAGCTTGATTGGCAAGCTAAATATTCAAGTCTCTTGGCTATATTTGAACAATCAGAGTAAAGCTATATTATAAAAGTAAGAGTTAGAAACATTCTAAAGAATATTTAGAAAAAAGGGAATTCAGTCATTTGATAAATATTGAAGAGTTCACAATATCTATACTATCCGAGTGTTGTTTTGTACAGAGGTTCAGTTCAGTACCTATTATGTAATTGCAATATTGATGTCACACTTTTGTCTGTAGACACTTGTTTTCTTTTAAAATATTAATCAGTTCCCTTGTTGCGGACAATAGGTATTAAGTAGCTAGGTCCTTAACAGAATTGTCTAGTCTTTAAGAGTATTCTCAAGTGGACCATCAAAATTGTTTTTGAATTAAACATAGACATACAAAATTCTTTATTGGATTTTCAACTCTCTGATTGTGCTGAGTTTAGTTCTAATGATGACTGGAGTTTTTAGTCTGAGTTTGACGTAATTGTATTCAGTTTTACAAAGAAAAGTTATAAAATGTCTAGCTGCAGACAGATTGTCAGTACAAATTGATAAGGTAATGTAGCAGCTGCCTTTCAGTAGACAGGGGTTGTACATGTAGGTAAGAAGGTCCTTCCTACCTCCATGGAATTTATAGCATGTAAATTCTAATGTAAATGACAGTCGGTAACAATTGGTTATTGTATAGAATTTGAAATGAGTTATAGGCCTTGGTGTTTATAAATATCTGTGGATGTTAAAATGTTAAAGCTGTTATCAAAAAAAGCTTGGTACGGTAGATGAGATAACATTTTATGTACATGTACCTGTCAATCCTTAACTTAATAACACACCTTTAATTGTTAGAAGTTAGAAATTAGTAGTTAACTGTTAGTGAATTGTGGTTGTGAAAATGCTAGGCTGTTATCAAAATAGTTGGGGGATGAGATCATAGCATTTGTGTAACTCTTAATCCTAAACATGATAACAAACCTCCCACTGTATGAAATCAGAAATAATACTAAACTAGAGAGATTGTACCTGTGGTTGTAAAAATGCTAGGCTGTTATCAAAATAGTCATTTAAAAGTTTAGTAGATGAGATCATAGCATTTGTGTAATTGTCAATCGTAAACTCGATAACAAACCTCCCTTTGGGTGAAATTAGGAATGAATGTCGATAGATACGTTGAGGTAAGAAATGTTATCAAAATAGTAATTAAATTTGAATAACTTGGTAAATGTTATACAATTTATAAAAAGGAGTATTAGGCTGATAACAAACCTGCCATCATATCAAATTAGAAATGTATGTATATAGAGTTTATTTCCCATATCAAATAAGATTTTACAGTTCGTACTATAAAGTAGACAAAGGTAATGGGAGGCATAAAAATAGCATAATTATAGTCGTCTGACCCCACAGACTGATGATTTCATATAAAAATATTTCACTGTAAATATTAAAATACTAATTCAATTTCAACAGTTTGGTAGATCTGATGGCAATAATATAATAACACTGCCCGTCCTGAATTTTTTAACAACCCCCACAGTATATGATTATAGCAGGTAATGTATTACAATTATTGATTTTATATATGGCTGTAAAAATATTTCGTTAATTTTTTACAATATTAATGCAATTTCAACAGTTTGATGGATGAGATAGCAATAACATAAAACAGTCCATCCTAAATTTGACCAAAAAAAATGCACATTGTATATGAAAGTAGAAATTAATTTTTTACTATTAACCGAAACCTCAACTGTTGCTGTCATAATTATTTTGATATAATTCAACTGCCAAGCTGGTGAGATTGGATCTGTCAGTTTGAAATAATGAATAAATGCATCATAACAAATTCATTTTCTTCACTGCAGGCCATATGTCTATACTGTATATAAAATGTACATATTACAGTGAAGCGTACTTCAGGACATACATTTGTAGTAGAAGACTTGTATGTGCATACCACTTCCTGTAAATTTGTTTAAATCTTACTTTATAAGTTATATTCACATTTACAAGTAATTCATATGTGTACAGACTACTACTACTACTACTACCCGACTGGAATCAGATTTAAAAAGTAGTGAGAAAGGTTTACTTTATTATACCAAATAAATCAGTCTGATATTTCCTGAATTTTGGGACTCTAGAGTGAAAGATTTGTTAGTGTGTCTGCTTATGTTATATACTTCAATGTTGGATAGTGAGTGGTTACATAGGTGGATCAACACTGGATCTTCTGGTCTACCTTCATCCATGCAGTGCTGGTTTATCGTGTGAATGACTAGTAGGATGTATTACCAGCATTCTTTTTCAATCAATGAAAATTCTTAATTTCATGACGTTCATTATTAAAATTTAGGAGGAAGCATCCAAAATTGGCTCTGTTCAAAATATGAATAATACCATTTCAATATTAAAATCAACCAATAACTGGTTTATACAACTTTCAAGGTGAAAAGACAAATTTATATATTATGAAGCTAATGATTTATTTAAAGAAAGGGAAGCCGTTTGGGAGCTGATTTCCTGAAAATCAAAATATTCTCCTTGTAATAAAAAAACACATAAATACATGTAGCTTACACAAAAGCAGTAGTGAATCACCTGAGGGTGTAGTCTTGCTGTCAAAGAAATTGGCATATTTTATGTTTCCTCTGCTGTTATTACCATTCTACTATTTTACTGAATTGCAAATATTTTCATCACTTTTGTTCATTTTTTTCAAAAAATTCTCAGATACCCCTCTGACCATGTTTGTACTTGTTTAATGGATTGTCTAGCCAAGTGGTTAAACCACTTGCCTTTTACCACTGTGGTTGGAGTTCAAAACCCATTTGAGGTTTGATTAAATTTACCATGCTGTAAGTAAGAAGAGTGTCGTTCAGTTTGACTCTACCGAATAACAGGTTTTGCTCGGGTACATTGTACCTCCTGCATTAACACTGAACCCATGAGGGATGGCCCTCACTGGACTTCTTGGGAGACCTATCCAGTGTAAAGGTTATTATCATTATATCAAATTATTTAATTATTATAATTTATTAAATTATAGAGAAAAATGTTGAAAATAACACTGTCTCGTCTTGTATTTGAAAGATTTTTTGGAGTTTCCAGTTTTATACTTCAAACATATTTCAGTCTCATCTTCTAGGTAAAAATTCGACCATTTATTATCTTAATATGTTTTAATACCCTGGCGAAAACAATAAAAAATAATTCATTCATACATTCAAAAATTCTCATGTTTATTTCAACCATGAATTTACTCTTTTTATCTTATTGCGAAATTAAAAATTTGAAAATAATGAAAATTAAATGACATGCAATGCATGGTTTTTGGGAGTCCAACTTTCGTGTGACATTTCATATTTCCTTCCTGTTCTAAACTTTTATCGGCAAGATGTTAGTTAAAATAAATTGTCTAGTATGTATTAACCTGGTACATTTTAATGCCGTGGGGGAAAACAATATAAAAAATTATTTTATATTCCATTAGTTATTGTTGGTTCTGATAGATGCATGTACATCTTGAGGTGTAGTGCTGTTACTGTCAGTTTTTCGTTACGTCTTCATTTGATTTCTGTGGGTAATGGGATGTAAAATGTAAAAAAAAAAAGATGGATTTCTGTCCCCAAGATTAGCAATTTACAGATATTACTGTACATGTATTTAAGTCGAAATAAAAGATTTCAATAGACGAAGGTCGTTCTTACATGTACATGTACTGTGTGTGATAAATCAAGGTTGAATTTTGCATTGTCATCATGAGTTACTAAGTTAATCTACATACATGTACATGTACCTGTCATATACTTCACAATGGAGGATGACAAAAGGTTACAATACATTTCTTGTCATATGCATGACAGGATGACAAAAGGTTACAATACATTTCTGTCATATGCATGACAGGATGACAAAAGGTTACACAACACAGCACAGTACACCAACAATATATCTCAGACTGGCTTGACAGTATACCCAGACTTGGCTATCTGACTTGACATACTGGCCAAACAGTATAACCCATAGACTTCACTTGGCTATCTGACTTGACATACTGGTTTGACAGTATACAGTAACCCATAGACTTCACTTGGCTATCTGACTTGACATACTGGCTTGACAGTATAGCCCAGAGACTTGGCTGTCTGACTTGACATACTGGCTTGACAGTATAGACCAGAAACCTCTTGGCTATCTGACTTGACAGTATAGCCAATAGACTTGGCTATCTGACTTGAAATACTGAACTGGCTTGACAGTATAGCCCTGAGACTTGGCTATCTGACGACATACATTGTACTATACTGGCTCAATTGACAGTATGTTCTGGTGAATGACATTTTCGGGCCAGATTACCAAGTCTGTTGGCTAGTTTCAATGCTATTCTTTTCTACTTGAACAGTGCCAGTCCAGTTGACACCACCATCACATCAACCAGTACTTTGAACTGAATTCCAGGAAGTACCAAGTAGGAAATATTGTCAATTTTAAACTTACAGTTCTGAATGTGTATAATATACTAAACAGATGCATGTCTGCTTATGAAATGAAATGAAAGCATAGACAATGAATCTAACTTGTATGAGCCAGCAGAATCATTGCAATCCGTTCATTTATACATAACCTATACATCAACAATAACCAAGCACGTCATCATGCCTGCCCCAGCTTACTGTAATTGCACAGTGCTTTTTGAGAAAAAGATGAAAATCAACAGAAAATTTCATACATAATATGGATATAAACCAAATACAAGTGAAGCTGCACTACGTATATTATTATGATACATGTATCAGAGATTACTTTTACTGGTACACATGTATACGAGTGGTATTTTCACTGCAGTGCAATACCGATAACATTATTGCATATCTGCATGCAAATGATATGCAAATGAGGATGCAATTGTTCGTTCTACCATAGACGTTGGTCTATAGTTCTACACAAAAGCGTTTGAACGCAAAGTGTCATTTTTACGGAAATTTCGCATAAACATACTTTATGTAATAATAACTAACAGAACCCTACATGTATGCCACATGAGTGCCAGTGTGGGTATGCTCAAGGGTATTTGCATTCGTGCTTGCAGTGTTTTCTGCTGCACTCTCAATCGGTACTTTCGTGAAAGTATGGGCGCAGAGAACACTGCAAGCACGAATGCAAATACCCTGAGTGTGCCACACTTGTACTCACGTGTCATGGAGTTCTGTCATAGTATTGTTATTATTCGAACTATTTCAGGGTAGATTAAATAAAATTGAAGGAACAAAATCGAGGAACGTACATGTAATGTCAATTTTACTGTTTTCACTCAGACTTTGAACACAGCAGAACTGATGATGTAGACACACGTTGTTGTGACATAGACGTGCATTGTCGTGATGTAGAACAACCAGAGTACATTGCATCTATTCCATATTTTTTGTTGAACCAGGCTCATGCATGGTATAAGTTCCCTCGCAGAATGATTGGAAGTGTGTAGCCATACTGTAATTTAATTACAACACAATCTTTAAAAAATTAAAAAGGTGACGTTATTTAATTTCAATCCCAGAGAACACAGACGGGGATTGCCAAAAATTTAAATGAAATAATTCAATCACATTTCATAAAGTCAGTATTCTGAAATACAAAAACGATGACAGAATTTAATATCGTTGATGACACACACAGGACTGGAGTTGTGAAGAATGTTATAAATTAATTGAAGCACAGTTTCAGTCCACACAAATACTGAAATTAAAAATTACATTATTGAACACTGCAATTTGAGCTTGTTGTGTGGAAAGAAAACACCTCACTTCACCAATAAATGTCCTATGGTTACATTCGTAATGTAATAACTGTAATTGATTGTTGCTTGCAATAGTAACCATTTGTTGAGTGGTTGTCATGGCAACCTTATGAAAGTGCGTCTGTAACAGCTGTTGTCTGTGCTCACAGCATGTGTTCTTTACCTAGTACTCATAGAGTACATTATGAATGGCATGTTTTGTATGCACACAGAGTAACTTAATATCAGGTATTTTTTAAATGACTTACATGATTCATCTGTATGTATGAAGTGTGCAGTTTGATGTAGTTTGGTAGACTGCATATGTATTGAAAGATATGTCATGTTGTTCAGGGTTCGAGACTAATAGTTGATAGCGTGACATGAATGTCAAATCTTGCAGAATAGTAGCTTGGTATATGGTAGTGTTGGTGTACAAATTTAGTACACTGTAGACAATTATATACAATGTACATGTACAATGTACACATGTAGGTAGAGCCTAGATTCTGTGCTTGTAGTTGATTAGGGCCATTACATGTACATTATAGTATTTAGTCCCAAAATCTAGTAAGAGTTGGGATAATTACCCTAATCAACTACAAGCATAGAATCTAAGCTAGTGTAGGTATGGAGTATTAAAACCCTCTAGCTGTAACTTTTCTGTATTCTTGGTTTATGTGTCACCAATCATTATGATTATAAGATAACACAGCAAATTTACAGGAAATGGTCAGACCCATTCAGTAAGTTGAATTACTGTACTGTACCTCTCAACAAATCATTGATGAAACTGTGTACATGTATACTGGTATACGGTACAAAATGTATCTTTGAGCCAGACTGACAGTTGAATCATATGTCAAGAAATTCACAATCACCCAGATAATCACCCAGCAGGTAGTAATCCTACAAAATTGTAGATGCTCCTACAAGTACAACAGAAATACTTTGAAAATGAGAACGAAAATTTAAAAAAAAATTCCTGTTACAGCTACTGAGGGTTTAATAATTGAAAATGAATTTGAAACAAGAAAAATTGATAGACTATAAAAGGAGAAGTACACAAAGCAGTAAGGTTTGATTCTAAAGAAGGCTTGTAAAGTCTTGAGATATAGGCTCTTGTAAGATGTCTTGTGTGAAGGTCCAAGAGACAGAAAATGTCATCCTATCCGAAGAACTGACTTTGAGATGCAAGGAATTTTCTATTATGCTGTATATACATGTAGTAGTAGTAAACAGGTTTGATGTACAAGCCTCTTTGTACTGACATGTTAAAGTAAATGTCTGTAGTAGAAATGACACTAATTTTGATGTTTTTATCACACAGGGAGACTATGTCTGGTTGGAAGACCCCAGGGGGAATATTGGGTTGAATGTTCCCATTGGTGCTAAGGTCAAGATTGCAGATTCAGGACAATTACAGTTACAAGATGACGAGGGAAAGGTAAGCCTTGATTTCTTGTGTCTCTTTCCTGTTGCTAAGACTACGGAAGTTGTTTCTTGCCACCATTTTGAAGATGCTGTATGGCTCAGGATCACTTGCTAACTGGGATAGGATCAGACTAGCTTAGTGCTAACACTGGACCAGCATAGTGGTATCACTGGGTCTGGCGTTAACACCTCACCAGCATGTGTTTGTTACTAGAAGGGTGAATGCCTGCACCAGGCTCATCAGCCCTATACCTCACCACCATGTGTTAGCAACTGGAAGGGTGAAAGCCTGCACTGGTCCTTTGTCAACACCTGGATATCCACTTGCTAACACCTCACCACTGTATGTTAGCAACTAGAAGGGTTAATGCCTACACCAACCTTATGTTATCACCAGGCTAGCTTAGTGCTTATACAAGGCTGGCACTATCACCTCAACTGCAAACTTTTTGCAACTTTGAGTGTGAAATCTTGCAATATGCTATGTTAGCCCAGTATAACCTCAAGTAAACACCAGGTTTGTAAATTGGAAAGGTATTCATGAGCTGTCCTTGCAAAACATTTTTCATCAATTTTTTGAGTATACTCTACAATGATTTGGAAACATTAAATAAATTCTTTGGTTTACAGATTTTTATAAATAAGCACATCATTTTAGCTAAAGTACAGTTTACCAAGGTATATCATTTTGACAGTAAGAGGAACATGAGTAAGAAAATGTGTGAAAAACAGTCAGCAACATAAACCCTTGAAGTCACAGTTCAATGATTTTTTGTGACAATTCTGTAGTACTCTTTGAACAAGAGATTAGCAACGATCACTATGTTACTGTTGAAGTGGTATCAGCTTCTCTGACATGTTTCAGTTGAAGTGTTGTGAGTTTTCACGTTTGGCAATAGTGAAAGAGTTACTTTGTAGATGCAAGGATGTAGATTTTATAGTAGGGTCATGTAAAGTTAAACCTGGTCAGAAACATTACACGTACAGACTTCCTGATTTAAACTTAGTACTGTTTGTCACCAGAGAACTTATATTGAAATATTAAGTCAAGAAATCTAGTCCTACAGCTTCCCTTTGAATTTGTTTTGTGTTGTTATCACAAAAATAACACTGAATACACTCAGTAGAGTTCATTTCTCCTAAATTAATCATGCATACAAAACAAAAAACAATGAATGGCGCCCTCAAGAGTTGGAGCTTGATGACTAATGCTTGTAATGCTTTTGTAACATCTTGACTAACATCCAGATCTAGAAAAGATTAGTCATTCAGTCCTTGTCTCATGGACAATCTTTTCACATTTATGATTTTATCTAAATTCATAGTATCATACATACATGTAGTGGTTTAGAAACTGGGATGAAAACATAACCCCACCAATCCTCATTAGCTAAGGTAACGATGATGACAACATATATGATATAGCGAACAATTTACAAAATGCTGGTGTGTCATATATATACAGAGACAAAAAGTCAACAATAAGGCTTTGGAGAATAGACTAGTTATTAGGTCATGTCTGAAGAATTAATGACACTTTGTGTTTGTATCATCTTTATTGTCTCCCCAGGATCATTGGTTATCTAGCACTAATGCTAGGAATCTCAAAACCATGCACCCATCCTCCATAGAAGGAGTAGAAGATATGATAAAACTGGGCGATCTCCATGAAGCTGGTATTCTCAGAAATCTACTCGTCAGATACAATGAAAACTATATCTATGTAAGTTTACCCAATTTTATTTTTTCAGTCAAATTCTAGTTGTTTCGTACATCTCTTGTCTGTGTTCTTGAGTTTTCTAATATTTGTATACATTCTCATGTCACAATGTGTTATGTAAATTCACTCTCACACACTGAAATCATTCACTAACTTGCTGTGACTTAACTACAGTATCTCTCTCTCAGTATCTCTCTCTCTCTCTCTCTCTCTCTCATCGCTTTCACTTTCTATCTCTTTCTCTCCCTCTGTCTGTCTGCCTGTCTCTCTCTCTTGCTCTCTTTTGTCTTGCTGCCAGCCTCTTCATTTCTCTCACATTCTTTCTTCTTATCATTGTCAATCGTCGATTGTTTTAGTCATAAATTATCAAGAAAAAAATTACTAAATATTTTGTTTTAATTTCTAGACATATACAGGTGCAATTTTAGTCGCTGTCAATCCATACCAAGTACTTCCAATCTATACAAGAGATGACATCAATCGATACAGAGACAAGAAAATTGGTGAATTATCACCACATATATTTGCCATAGCTGATAACTCCTATAATCGTATGCTGAGAGAAACTAGGGATCAATGTGTTATTATCAGGTATGTCTGGCTCATTCAATTTACAGCCTTTACTGTAGGAGCATGTACATTTTTAGTGTGTTGTTGTGAGTCAAAATGATAAAAACTGGCATTTCTTGTGAGTCACCACTTATTAAGAAATAGGGGAATGCTGAATATAGGTGCGTCAGTAGAAATCTTGTGCAACAGTGGTGCATCAAATTGGCTTAGAGGGCACACTGTAATGCTAACATGTGACATTTATGGGCCTACGCATCACCATAAAGTATTCCTACAGGAGAGTTCAGAATACAAAACAGCTTAGCATTTATTCACTGGCATTTGAAAATAAAAGATTCAATGTAGACACCTGCATAAAAGTAATTTTCAAATTGTTGATTTTTTTATTTCAGCGGTGAGAGTGGAGCCGGCAAAACAGAAAGTACCAAATTAATTCTACAATTCTTAGCTGCTGTGAGTGGACAACATTCGTGGATTGAAACACAGATCTTAGAAGCCAATCCCATCATGGAAGGTAGGTGACAACCAGTGATACATTTAGTTGAAATATTTAGAACTGCCTAAATGTTTCGTGGATTGAAACACAGATCTTAAAATATCAATCCCATTATGGCAGATAAACAGATAGAGAGACGGAGAGACAGAGATTCAGATACAGATAAATACAGATGCATCATGGGTATATATACACATACACAGTCTGTATTCAGATGCAGGTTATATTTTATCATTCATAGAGTAAATGTATAGAGTTCTAAAAAATACCATGTTTTAATTCTATTTCATTTAAGAGAAATTACGAAAAAGTCCAGACAACTGTTGTATAGATACATTTACTGAAAATGTTTAAAACCATCCAGTTATTTCATGACTTGAAAGGCAGGTTTTAGAAACCAATGTGCAATCACTGGAGATGTGTAATATACTAGAATTATTTTTAAAATGCTCTAAATACAGGAGGGAGATTTACAGTCAATTTTGCATAGTTTTTAGTCTACATAATTATGGAGATGACATCCGTGTAAACACTGAGTCTTAGATTGTAGTTTCTTGTTTATCATCCTAAGTAGACAGTTGATGATAATTGCATTCCTATGTCTACCTCAGGCTGCATCATTGTTGGCAACAGAACTTTTTACAGTTAATGGTGCCTCCTGGCTTTGCCAAATTTAGAACATGATGTCACAAATTGTCTGTGACTGCAAATGTCGGATTTTAGGTCTTATTTCATTAGAGCTTGTTATTATTGACATGGTTAAGATTTGAGAAGAGTTGACTTGCAGTGACTTACTGTCTCAAAATTACTACAACTGCTAATTAGCTAATGTGGAATTGTGTTTTCTTTGATTAAGTGAAAAAAAATTGTGTGTTTCCGATAACATGGCCTCAGAGTAGGTAGGTCAGGATTTGATTTGTGAAAAATATTGCTTCGACCCAAAACTAAATGAAATGTAGATTAGAATAGCCGTTTTGTGATAATTTGATGAAATATGTACAGACATGACTGGAAAGAAAACAGATTTTGTATCGTTTTGTTTTAAATGCTTAAAAACATTTAAGGTCGGCGGCTTAAACTAGGGTTGGTTGAGTTATCAGAAACACACTTTTTTTTTATTTTGCCTTAAATAATTACTGAAATGGTTAAGAATTGATAGATGTAGGTTGTAACCATGATAAGAAGGCAGATTAGGTAATGTATACATGACACATTCTTTGAAATACTCGGTATTTCAGTCTGCCATATTTGTCAAAACAAAGGACATTTCTCATTCTGTGTAAGTTAATCATTTCTTGTACTCACATGACATAATTCAAAACCAGTTACATTTATGTAAATTATTCAACCATTTAGTGTCCAAAGCAGCTGTTCTTAATTTGATATTCAAATAAGTAAATAGAGAAAATCAGGAAAGGAATGCTATTTGTTATACAATTAGTACAGGTTGTACACCTTGTGTACTTGGTAACGTTTCCTGTATTTAGTCATTTCAAAATTTATACTGAATTTATACTGGTATCTGATACTGGGCGTTGTTCACTAACGTTTCCACGAAATGGACGTGATATTATGAAGACAAGAGCATGCCTCTCCTTCCCGCCATGTAATGATTACAGAAAATGTGGTGTTTAAATTCCAGATACACCATGATTGAAAGTAGAAATCAATTTTATGTGGTTATTTTTTTTTTTTTTATAAACGGCAATGCATCCATGGTCAAGTTTCATTTCTTGACTTAGACAGGTGTTTCTTGACACTGTAAACGTAGAAATTTTTGCGAAAGACTTGTTTTTGCTTATTTCACTGGAAAACAAAAACGCAAAAAAAAGTACTAACTAAACGCCTTCTTGTACATGAACGCAATGTACCAGTCTGGTAATTAGTAAAAATTAGTCTTTGTGAACTAGCTGATGATTGTAAAATTGCACAACTTTCTAGTAGCCAAAATATCTAGGTTTACGGTACCTTCATGAGACTACCTGTGTGATGAGAATACAAGTTTCATTTCTTGACTGACATGACAGATGTTTCTGTATTTATCATCTTTTTCAGCTTTTGGTAATGCCAAGACATTGCGAAATGACAACTCCAGTAGATTTGGTAAATACATTGATATCCATTTCAATGATAGAGGTATCATTGAAGGAGCAAAAATTGAACAATACTTGTTGGAAAAATCCAGAATTGTTGGACCTGTAAGTGTTACATTTCATTCGTTTGAAATGCATAGTATTTTACCCCATATATATTTTGTAGACGTGATTATGTTTAGTTTTACAACTGCCGACATCAGACCGTGGACGAACGGAACCTGTTACATTTACAAACAAGGAAAGTAAACAAATGAATTGGATTACTAACACTTGACACAGCATGATGGAATAGCAGAGACTTGTATTACATTTCATAGTTTGGTAAGGGGTGGGGGGTGGGGGGTTGTCCTAAATGAACGAAGTTCGTTTAGTGATCTTGTGCGACATTTTGCAATTGTCCCTAAGACAGTGTAGAAATAAGAATATAGATTTAAATGTTTCAGTAATCAGTCTCTCCTGTGTAGGAATGTACACGTTCTCAATAATTTGCAAGAACGGTTCTGAAAGTATGAAAGTGACTAATTGTAGGAAAAGATGTAATTTTTTTAATTATTACTTTTCATAATTTCTTTAGGCCACCGATGAGAGAAACTATCATATATTTTACTGTATGCTAGCTGGGTTAGCAGCAGATGAGAAAAAACTGTTGGAATTGAAGGATGCATCATCCTACTACTATCTTACAAAGGTATGTAAAACAGGATATGATTGGTCATTAAACAGATGTTCTTTGTCTGTATGCAGCTTCTTATTGGTCAGTTTTGAGTACGAGTGATAATCTGCTGTTGAGATCATTTTGCACTAGAATTAATTTGCTGACATCTTCAACACTTATTGTCAGTAGGGAGCTTGCACCTGAGTTGAGGTATCACCAAACTATAAATAATCCCACAATGCTTTGCATCTGAGCATGCTCAGTTTAGACTACAACTACACCAGATTGTGATTACCAGAAAGACAAAAGATTGTTTAGTTTGGCCACTTGGAGTGCTGTTGAACCAGAATTGGGCCATGATAGTCAAGTACTATGGCCTCTATTGTAAAAAGCATAATTTCCCAGTGACTGTACCACAACAAAAGTTGATGGCATTGTCAACCAATCACAAAAAATCTGCTAACTGTGTTTCAGCGTACATATTTGTTTGAAACTGAAAGTGTTGTTTTAGCCACATGGTGACTGCTTCATGTACTGCCACGTGATTTTAGCCCTTATTTTTTCCTCATCGTGGGCACATTCTTGTGAATACTTCTTTCAAAAAAAGGTGTGTGATGAACAAATACCAGACATTAGTGTATTCTTTTGATTATGTAAATATTACATTTCTAGTTAACTCACCACAACGTCAGTGTTCTCCCCACTATAGAGAAAGCATGGTGCAAACACAGACCTTGCCACCTTGGCCGCCATACTTGGCAGGTTTCTACCGTGCTTCAAAAGTATTCTACCATCCTTGAGCTTTAGTAATCTTAAATGAATGACAATATCATAATAATACTTTCACATGAAGAGAAATGGCTGATTCCAATGTCCATGTGTGTATGTGTTAAATATAAACATATCAGAGTGTCTCCCAGTGTTGGAGACATGCATACAATGTATTATATGCTGATCACTATGCAAAACAATATGCAAATTACAGTACCATGTCATGTATATGTAAATTAGTATGCAAATTAGTCACATCCTTGTAATCTATCGTGTTGAAAACACTGACCATCTCTGTTTTGATTCTTCATCTTTAGGGTAACTGTCTGACGTGTGAAGGACGTGACGACTTAAAAGAATTTGCCGATATCAGGTCAGCGATGAAAGTCTTAATGTTCTCAGAACAGGAATGCTGGGATATATTTAAATTAGTTGCATCTGTTTTGCACCTGGGAAACATAGAGTATGAAGGATTTGAAGAAAACCACCTGGATTCCTCTGCCATATCCAATAAGAATGCAACAGCCTCTGTGTCCAGATTACTTGAGGTATGATTAATGAAAAATTTCTTATGCTAGGTATCATGCTTTAACCTTTGACCCCAATACAAAATGCTGAAATATGTTTAGACATTAGAGGGCACACTCATTAGAGTGTATAACTGTCAACACTGAGGGCGCCCCTCAAAGGTTGGCACTCAATGACTGAGGACATGTCATACATGACATGCATGACATAGGCAATCTCTGTGCAGGGCCAAAATATAGAAATAAAGGGTTTTTAATTCAATTTTATTGGGAGCAAGTTCTTGTCATTTCATATCAAACTCGGCAGTCTTCCCCTATGTTTCATTTATCATTATTAAATAGAGAGCCAGAGGTATTTAATTCAGATAATCAAACAGTTCATGTCAACAAACAATTCACAAAGGAGTGCTCATGAATTATCACTTTCCAATGTTTTATATATATAATGATATGGCAATAAAGTAGCTGAATGAATATAAGCAAACATTGCAGATAACTGAACAGTGCAAACTACCAAATAGTTCAGAATACTGAACAGTGCAAACTACCAAATAGTTCAGAATACTGAACAGTGCAAACTACCAAATAGTTCAGAATACTGAACAGTGCAAACTACCAAATAGTTCAGAATACTGAACAGTGCAAACTACCAAATAGTTCAGAATACTGAACAATGCAAACTACCAAATAGTTCAGAATACTGAACAGTGCAAACTACCAAATAGTTCAGAATACTGAACAGTGCAAACTACCAAATAGTTCAGAATACTGAACAGTGCAAACTACCAAATAGTTCAGAATACTGAACATTGCAAACTACCAAAGAGTCTGATTGAAAAAAAGTAACAAGCAGTATATTGATAACCACATGGTACAGATAATGTGCTAATTTGTTAATTCTCGTACTTTCATTTGCACAGGTAAATCAAAAAGCCTTAGAAGATGCCCTGACAACACGTTCAACATTTGCCCAGGGAGAAACCATCATCTCACCAATGAGCCGTACTCAGGCAATGGACGTCCGTGATGCATTCGTCAAAGGAATTTACGGTCGCATGTTTGTCTGGCTAGTAGAAAAAATCAACATTGCAATCTTCACACCCAAGAAAGACCCAAAACAAGCACGACTTTCTATCGGTGTGCTGGATATTTTTGGATTTGAGAACTTTGGCAAGAACAGCTTTGAACAGCTGTGTATTAACTATGCTAATGAAAATCTACAGCAGTTTTTTGTGAGGCACATCTTTAAACTTGAGCAGGTATGTTACATCTGTGAGATACGAGTATGTGATAAAACTCTGGTAATCCAGCTTTCGGTTTGTTGAGATAGGTGCATACTAAATCTATTGTTCTTCAATGTGGTAAATTACACAAGCGGTTCCTCTGTTGTGCGATTCTAATCACCCTGTGATCACCATAGTATAAACATTGAAGTCCCAAAACAGCATTGCAAGTTCATGGAACTCTAAATAAACTACTTTTCAGAGATGCCTCCCTACTGAGACTATAATGAAACAAACCACAATTCAATAGTTTATCACTGTTGTATCAACATGTTGCGACAATAGTTTTACTTTGTGTCTATCTTAGTAAACCAAAGGCTGAACTACCAGTGTCAGTATTGTTCTCAATGCAAAGGTAACAAGGGGTTCTAAGCTGGAGGTTGTTCTTTTTTTCTAATGACCAACCGTATATTTCTTGAATACTAAAATAAAATGTTTGATAATACCGACCTCTATAGCCAGATCAGAAAAAATCATCTTGGTACTTTATTTTCACACCATTGTTATTTTACGACTTGCATGTGTCTTTTCTACTTCTTTGCAGCCTATTTTTGATGTGTCTTTGTTATTACTGTAGATGGATTTGACATATTTACCTAAAGATTACTGTATTCATTGTCATATTATCAGACTATGCTGGGTTTCCTACATCAGTAATTACAGATTGTGTGTTTGAGAGAGGACCTGGCTAATGGACAAAGTTTCTCATATTTCTTGTCATCCGATGTGTTTAGCTTGCCAACCAGTGTTGGTTGCTATAGGTAACACTGTATAACACCGTGTAAGAACAGTTGTTCAGTTTGTCGGTAAATGCAGTCATCATACATGATAACAATTCACTTTGATAAAAACACTAATTGTTTTAATTTGTCTTTACAGGCTGAGTATGAGAGAGAAGGCATAAAATGGCACCATATACAGTTTGTTGATAACCAAGAAACGTTAGACTTACTAGCTTTCAAACCTATGAATATCATTGCATTGATTGATGAAGAAAGTAGATTTCCTAAGGTAAGTCTAAAATAACACTTACATTTTCACCATAAATTGATGATTTTTATAACTTTGTAAGTTTTTTGAATTTGAACTGTAATAATGAATTGAAAACTTATGTAACTCCTAATACTGATAATCTTGTCCAGATAGAACCAAATGCTACATATATTTTGCAAAAAATCTTATTTTGATTTACCTCATGTTTTACTGAGAAAAGATGAACTGGTGTTAAAGAGGAGCACCACTCCAGGAAATAGAGACATTTTCATAAACTTTGGGTTCTGGAGAGTCATTTCATGATTTTATTTCACCTACAATTATTTGTGATTTCAGAGAAATATCAAGTTGATCTTGTGAATTTTGAGGGTATCTTTGCTATGGGCTATTGCATCATGGGAGATAGAAATACAATATTCAATGGTTGAACTCTAAATATTCATGAGTACAAAATGCTATACATGTCAGTGTGAAACAATTGTGAATATTCAAAAAATAAAATCGTCCAGTGACTCCAGAACCTATAGTTGAGGAAAATGTCTTTATTTCCTGGAGTGGCATTCTCCATTGATGTGAACTAGGGTCTACCCTTAATGTGTTTCCCATAATATACCACACCATGTTCATTGCATATACTTTATCAGACTTGTGCATTGGAATGTCATTGCAAAGAGAACTTCATAATCATATTATATTTTACAGGGTACAGGGTACAGGGTACAGACAAAACTGTTGAACAACTAACCCATTTCACATTGGCTGTATTTTTACAGGGTACAGACAAAACTATGTTGAACAAACTAACCCAACAACATGGCAAGAATAAGTTCTTTATCCGAGGGAAATCATCAGTAGCTACAATGTTTGGAATCCAACATTTTGCAGGACCAGTATACTATGAAACACAAGGTAAGTTAACAAGTTAGTTTTTCCTTCTTAGGGGACCCTATTTTTAACCTTTTTCTCATTACTCGACCGATGCAGATCTTTAGCTCTGACATCAAAATAAGTTTTGCATTTAAATGTTTTAAATGATAGTTTGCTCTCTCTGATTTAGTCAATGATATAATAAACATCCCAAGTGCTACCATTTGCTAGATATAAGTCACCATGTCAATAGTTGGAGTAATATAGAATATCCGTTGTAAAAAAAGTAACCACCAAGAACTTAAAAAGTTACAGACTTTGTCCCTCTAACTTATACAGAAAATTTACCACATACATTTTTTTTCTGAAATCAATATTAAAACAAAATGTTTTATTCATCTATTATTTTAGGTTTCCTAGAGAAGAACAGAGACACTTTTAGTACAGACTTGCTTCACCTGGTAGAAACTACAAAGAGTCGGTTCTTACTACATCTCTTTCACCATGACGTCAAGATGAGTTCTGAGACAAAGAAGAAGTCGCCAACACTCGGTGCACAGTTCAGGAGGTCGTTAGACTCATTGATGGCAACGCTGAGTGCTTGTCAGCCTTTCTTTGTCAGATGTATCAAACCAAATGAATTAAAGAAACCAAACGTAAGTCAGTCATGTGTCCATAAAACCAAGCATAAGTCAGCCGTGTGTTCGTGAAACCAAGCATAAGTCAGTCATGTGTTCATAAACCAAGCGTAAGTCAGCCGTGTGTTCATAAAACCAAGCGTAAGCCAGTCGTGTGTGCATAAAACCAAGCGTAAGTCAACCGTGTGTTCATAAAACCAAGCGTAAGCCAGTCGTGTGTTCATAAACCAAGCGTAAGCCAGTCGTGTGTTCATAAAACCAAGCGTAAGCCAGTCGTGTGTGCATAAAACCAAGCGTAAGTCAGCCGTGTGTTCATAAAACCAAGCGTAAGCCAGTCGTGTGTTCATAAAACCAAATTTAAAGTCAGTCATGTCTCCATCTTATTCTTTTTCAAAGTTAGCCTTCTAAGCCTAAATGTTTCACAATTTAGATTTACTACTATCTTATCAATGCAGCCATTAGTAAGAAAAACCCAGATTTTTCTTTTTATTCATAACCAACTTATTATTCATTTCTTTTCAGATGTTTGAGAGAGATTTGGTGACACGACAACTAAGATATTCTGGTATGATGGAAACAATCAAGTAAGTGAACTGCAAGTTTTGACTACTTTGTTGTCATGGTGAATTTAGAGGAACAAAGGCAATGCTAAATTTATCTTAGCTGCATTTCTTACGCTTTGGATACCCCAAAAAGTCATTTTCACCCATTTTACATCATGCAACCCCTCTAATACATAAATTGGGCATGTCTAGCTGAGAAGAGGCCGTCTGTACACTTGAGTGAGGAATTCTGGGAAACAAACAAAGTGAGGACCTTCTAATATCTTTGGCATTGTTTGGAGAGTTAGAGATTAGAAGCATCTCTCTTTGTTTGTTTCCCAGCATGCCTTGCCCCTGTGTACAGAGGACCTCGTCTAAGCCAAATTTTATGTCTATTTCAGAGAGGTTGTTGATGTAGGCTCAGTGCAGAGGACTTTTTTTTGTCCCTTAACCATAAAGAAATGTAGATAAGATAAAACCACAATTGGCTGATTATACCGCCACCTAGTGGTCAGCTGTGGTTTGTCATTCTGATGAGGATTGTCGGCCAAGACGGAACGAAAACTCAATGCTAAAAAACTGCTTGTGTGTTGTAACCTTTGTAAATCAATTGATCTACCAAGCTGATGAACATTTTCAGTCACATAAAACCAGTCTCACCTTTGCTCTCTTTTAAAACTGGAATATAATTACCAACTCTCCTCATACATCAAATCTTGATATTTTTAACAATGCATAGCATCACATCAGATAAGAAATAGTCATGGCAGCTTTTTTTGGTCACAAGGCTGTACATCAATATGATGAAACTAACTTACATGATAAGGATTAGTAATAAATGTGATAGATTAATTCAGTCACAAAGTTACACAATGTACAGGATTTCATAGACAACTTAAATATCTCCTTCAGAATCTGACATAACATACCCACATTTGCATAGGTTTTGAGAAAATACAGGCAACTGAATGTTTACTAATTATATATTCAAATATATTCAATCTGTTTATCCAATCATGTGATAGTATCACAATTGTTTTCTACTTCTTTCTAGGATCCGTAGAGCCGGTTACCCCATCAGACATCTTTTCAAAGATTATGTGGACAGGTATCGTGTTTGTATTCCTGGAATCCAGCCCTCACAGAAGGAAGACTGCAAAGCTGCATCGATGAAAATCTCTAAAGCTCTCCTGGGCACACAAGATTGGCAGATTGGTTATCATAAAGTCTTTCTCAAGGTAGAGTAAGAGTTATATTTTGAGACAGTGCCCTCTAGTGGCAGGCTATCGCTGATGCCCAAAGATCACCCTCTAGTGGTAGAATTGTGTCTATTTGATATCAAACATCCCATTACTTTGAAATTCAGCAACAAACTTGCTGCTTGACCTCAGATTTATATTTACTTTAAATTTAGCAATTTTAACATCTTTCACTCAAAATATTCATAAGAGTGAAAAAAGTTTCATTTGCCATGAAACCTGGTATTATTTTTTTGTATTTAAGAATCTTTTTCTTTATTTCCATTTTGATCTGGGTCCCACAGAGCAGTACATTACTAAAAAAAACAAAAAGGCATGTTACAAGGTCTTGAATAGATCGCACAAACCAGACCACTTTTTCAAATGTGTGGTTAATTTCTTTTTTTGTACAGCTATCCAATACTCACAATGGTATATACTCTTCAAATACGGAAGAAAACTTTCGAAACGTGGTATTTTTTCCAGGAATTTACAATAGTAAATATGTCTTCTAACAATGAGACATATAAAATTCACTATAATAGATTCTTCTGGATCTGATAATATTTTACACCAAATAGAGAGGTGGAACATATGGTCTTTCTGAGGGAAATCAAACAATTACTGGTCGACCATTTTCCAGATCCGGATAGTGTAATTATTTGGGGTGGAGATTTAAATTTTACAATGGATATTGTTTTGGACAGGGATGGGGGGAACCCGAAACCATGGAGGATGTCAATAGAGTTATTTGGGGAAATTTTAGATGAATTTGGGCTTATAGATATCTGGCGTCAAAGGAATCCAAATCTGAAGCAGTTTACTTGGCGTAGACGTCAACCAAACATTCAACAGAGTCGCCTAGATTATTTCATAATTTCACATGAGCTTCAGAATTTTGTAGAAAATATAGAAATTATTCCTGGTGTTAGTTCAGACCATTCTGCTGTAATTCTACATTTAAAGTATTCAGAACAAAAACATGGACCAGCATATTGGAAATTTAACTCAAGCCTGGTAAATGATGGAAATTATTGTGAAACACTCCGTGAAAATATAGTTCTCTGGCTGAATAGCTCGACCGAGAGTCAAAACAAATGTTTCAGATGGGATTACATTAAGTATAAGATTAGAGAATTTACAATTCGCTTTAGTAAAAATAAAGCTAAAGTGAGAAAACAAAAGGTAATTGACCTTGAAAATCAAGTCAAAACAGCAGAACAGGTTTGTTCTACCAACCCTTCCGATACAGCCTTTCTGACCCTTGAAAAATTTAAGCAGGATCTAGAAGATTATCATGACTATCTCACAGAGGGATCAATTGTTCGTTCTCGAGCATTATGGTATGAAAAAGGGGAAAAAAGCAATAAGTATTTTCTTGGGCTTGAAAAATCAAACAAAAGGAAATCAAGTATAAAGAAATTGAAGAGAAGGGACACTGAAATTTTAAGTGATCCAGGGGAAATTTCAGCAGAAATAAGGAAATTTTATTCAAATTTGTACTCGCAAAACATTATTGATGTAGGAAATGTTGGAGAGTTCCTGGAAAATCTGAATAATCCAGTTTTACCACATGATTTGCAAAGTTTGTGTGAAGGGAAAATTGGAGTGGGTGAAGCTTTCAATGTTTTATGCTCTATGAAGGAGAACAAGAGTCCAGGAAATGATGGTCTCACAGTAGAGTTTTACAAGGCATTCTGGCCTATTATTGGCAATGTAGTTGTTGAGTCTTTAAATTTTGGATATGAGCAAGGCGAGTTCTCCACATCACAAAAACAAGGGATTATTACATTGATAGAAAAACCTGATAGAGATCGGCTACTTCTGAAAAACTGGAGACCGATATCCCTTATGAATGTTGATATGAAGATAGCTTCTAAGTGTCTTGCCAAACGTATAGATAAGGTTTTGCCAGACTTGATAGGCCCATCACAAGCTGCCTTTGTTAAAGGTCGTAACATTAGTGATTATGTGCGACTAATTGATGAAGTTTATGCACATACATTAGAATATGATATTCCTGCTATGCTTTTGGCAATAGACTTTGAGAAAGCCTTTGATACAGTCAATTGGGAGTTTCTTTTCAAGGTTCTCTGTAAATTTAATTTTGGTAACTCCTTTCAAAACTGGATTAAGGCACTGTACAATAACATAGAAAGTTGTGTTATGAATAATGGCTACAGCACAGGATATTTTAAATTACAAAGGGGTGTTAGACAAGGTGATCCCCTGTCTCCATTATTGTTTATTCTAGTACTTGAAACCCTACTGTTATCTATAAGGACAAATAGAGATATCAGTGGTATTACAATCTCAGGTATTGAAATTAAGGACTCTGCATTTGCAGACGACATGACATGTTTTTTGACCAGTATTAACTCAGTTAATGTTCTTTTTAATTTGCTGAAGAAATTTGCTCTTAGCTCAGGGTTAAATGTAAATGTTGATAAGACTGAGGCTGTATGGATTGGAAAGTGGAGGTTTAGACAGGATAATATGTTCGGGGTAAAATGGCCCACATCTCCTATTAAGATTGTAGGAATATATTTTTCATATAATAGACAAGATGCAATAAAGAAAAATGTCTCTAAAGCTATGGATAATATGAAGAAAATTTTGAACTCTTGGAAAAGCAGAAACCTCACCTTATTGGGTAAGATTCAAATTATCAAAACCTTAGCGATTTCACAGTTTTCATATCTTATACAGTCCATTGAAATTTCTAAAGA